>NW_027468640.1:157500-162500 GCF_046254945.1 Alosa pseudoharengus | reverse complement strand
GCGATTTCCATAAGAATGCATTGAAATGAATGGGCACAGATTGTGTAGCCTCCTAAAGAGGCCTCTCACGTTCGAAATAATGCATCAAATTAAAATCTGAAAACGTAGTTATCTTCGTAAGACCCTTGGGTAGCTGTGATATAAATGCTGTAGCGATATTCGAAGCGTAAATATACAAACTTTATGTTTAAAGTGTAACCGCCATCGTTTCCCATAGGAATTAATGGAAAACACAGTCTCCTAAAGAGGCCTCTCACGTTCGAAATAATGCATCAAATTAAAATCTGAAAACGTAGTTATCTTCGTAAGACCCTTGGGTAGCTGTGATATAAATGCTGTAGCGATATTCGAAGCGTAAATATACAAACTTTATGTTTAAAGTGTAACCGCCATCGTTTCCCATAGGAATTAATGGAAAACACAGTCTCCTAAAGAGGCCTCTCACGTTCGAAATAATGCATCAAATTAAAATCTGAAAACGTAGGTATCTTTGCAAGACCCTTGGGTTGCTGTGATATAAATAATGTACTGAAATTTGAAGTGTAAATCGGTGTATTTTGTGTTTAAAGCGCAACCGCTCTGTCCCATTGTGTGTTAAGTGGTCCCCTCTTCCAGTCTCTCCTCCTCTCAGCAACCACTTCAGTATGTATAGTTTTCTTATAAAAACAATTGCCTTTAATAAAAATAAACATTAGTTGCTTAAATACTGTCTGTTTTTGTGAAGGACAAAAATCACCATAAAAGCTGGTTGAAATAAAGCCATGCTTTAATAAACAATTAATAAATGAACACACTATAAAAGCTGGTTGAAATAAAGCCATGCTTTAATAAACAACAAACAAATGAACATTTATTACAATTACAGATAGACAATTGGCATAAAAAGCATGTTCATAAAAGCTCTGATGGGAGAAATCAACACTGGCCCTTTAACCGGTCGTCTGTGTACCCTTTGATTGACACGTGTGTCTTATTTGTCTCATTTGTATGGCTGCAAACGGCCTTGCGTCCCATTTTTCACTACATTTATTCGGGATAAATACTTAGAGGGCATCGTTTAATCCAATTTTAGGCAGGGCTGTGGGGCTAGGTCTAGGAAAACGGTAGGCAGGCGGCCGTGCGCTCCCGCGCACGGGACGGTGGCATTCGCCGCCGTCGGGGCCAACATCGCAGAACCGTAAGTTTCCTTTGCGCAGGGGCCATGCTAATCTTCTCTGTATCGATCCAATTTTAGTAGGTGTGCTGCCGTAGCGAGCACATCCTAGAAGCTTCTCACCTCAGCATATAACCCCCCACCTCAGCCCAAGCGCTGACTGCCAGGGTGGGTGGTGCAGGCAAGAAAACCCTCTTCAATCCTTCCAAGTGTCCCAGGAAAGGGTAACTAAGGTAAACCAGTTGACAAACTTTACATGGACAGCAAGGCAGAGTGCTTCAAAAACTGAAAATTGACATTTAAAGTCATAAGTTTTGCATAAGGAATGTCCAGGTGGAAATAAGGGGCGGGGCCTTGGTCCCCAGGCAGACGGGAGTGGGTGGTCTCTAGGCCTCTCTAGGCCTAACACCAACCCCACTCCAGGGTCCTGCCTGCTTCCAGTTCCACAACCCTAAAATGTACATTTACATTTACATGTTCCCAATTCCCTTCCTGTTCCCCAATTAAGGTTGAGATTTTCCCCTTTGACCCCTCACTCTTTTGCCTTTGCAATTTAATTTTTTCCTCATTATTTGATTTTTCTACACTGTTATTACTTTGTTATTACACTGTTATTACTTTGTTATTACACTGTTATTACTTTGTTATTACACTGTTACTATTATGTTATTACACTGGTTTTTACTATGTTTGGTTGATCTTTTAGCACTTTAAGCACAATAAATAACATCTTCCCCTCACTTTACCCTAAATGTTGAAGCACCTGAAGACAAGCAGCCTAAGCCCTGAAGTGGAAGCTTCAGGAAGGTGGAGCAGAGAGTCCTGTGAACGCACAGGGTCTTCCTCGTTAGTATAGTGGTGAGTATCCCCGCCTGTCACGCGGGAGACCGGGGTTCGATTCCCCGACGGGGAGATGCTTCAGCCTTTTGGCTTAAACCCTGACCTTTATGTTGGAATGGCAGCAGGAAAAGTCTAGAGATGCATTGGCCGGGAATCGAACCCGGGCCTCCCGCGTGGCAGGCGAGAATTCTACCACTGAACCACCAATGCTTGCACTGCCTGATGGAGGGCTGCTCACAGGTTTTCCAGAGGTGGCAATTGCAGTGTGAGAATAAGAGCACCTGCCAGGTGCAGTGAAGTTTGTGGCAGCGAGTAACCGAAAAGCCGTAAAACGCTGCTGCCAAGGCCAAGCGGAGGTTCCACCGAGATTTGAACTCGGATCGCTGGATTCAAAGTCCAGAGTGCTAACCATTACACCATGGAACCGAGGGTGAGGGGCCATCAGGTACAGTAAACCCAACCCACGTAGAGCCCCTTGTCCTCCTGGATTTAACTTTCACTGAAATGTGAAGGAGGCACATTGCTGACGGTGGATGTCTATTCAGCAACCCTAGGCCTCGTTCGATACCCACTCTATGGTCCTGCCTGCTTTGGGTTCCTCAGCCCTAGCCCCAACCCTAAGCCTCTTTGCCTGGTTTGTCATTAGAAGGCAGAAAGGTAGATGAGGGGGGACCTTGACCATGTTTTCAGTGACCTTAGGCCTAATTTTAGGGTCCTGTCTGCTTTCGGACCCACAACCCTAACCCTTAACCAAACCCTAACCAAAATATGGAACGCTTCACGAATTTGCGTGTCATCCTTGCGCTTCCGGGATCGGCTTATGCTCTTTACCTGTGTCTTATCTGTGTCTCATTTGTCTGGCCCGTCATTGGCTTGTCTTATTTGCATGTCCCGCCTTTACAACAAACCTTGCATGTTTTCATTGGCTTGTTCTATTACATTCTGGTCCGTGATTGGCTGAATTCCCCAGCGCGAAGTTTAGAGTTGAAGTTTACTGTCGTCTCTCCCGCTCTAGACACTCTACTTTTCACGGCTCACAGTAAAAGTTCCTCATATCTAAACAACACGTAAGTTATGTTTTTTGTCTGTGGTCGGACAACTTTAGCAGTGATGTAAATGCTGTAGCGAAATTCGAAGTGTAAATATACGAACTTTATGTTTAAAGTGTAACCGCGAATGCATTGAAATGAATGGGCACAGATTGTGTAGCCTCCTAACGAAAGCTCTCACGTTTGGAAAAATGCATGATATTAAAATCTGAAAACGTAGTTATCTTCGTAAGACCCTTGGATAGCTGTGATATAAATGTTGTAGCGAAATTCGAAGCGTAAATATACAAATTGTATGTTTAAAGTGGAACTGCGATCGTTTCCCATAGGAATGAATGGAAAACACAGTCTCCTAACGAGACCTCTCAAAATCGGAATAATGCATAATATTAAAATCTGAAAACGTAGTTATCTTCGTAAGACCCTTGGGTGGCTGTGATGTAAACGCTGTAGCGAAATTCGAAGCGTAAATATACAAACTTTATGTTTAAAGTGTAACTGCGATTTCCATAAGAATGCATTGAAATGAATGGGCACAGATTGTGTAGCCTCCTAAAGAGGCCTCTCACGTTCGAAATAATGCATCAAATTAAAATCTGAAAACGTAGTTATCTTCGTAAGACCCTTGGGTAGCTGTGATATAAATGCTGTAGCGAAATTCGAAGCGTAAATATACAAATTTGATGTTTGAAGTGTAACTGTTATTTCCATAAGAATGCATTGAGATGAATGGGCACAGATTGTGTAGCCTCCTAACGAAAGCTCTCGCGTTTGGAAAAATGCATAAGATTAAAATCTGAAAACGTAGTTATCTTCGTAAGACCCTTGGGTAGCTGTGATATAAATGCTGTAGCGATATTCAAAGCGTAAATATACAAACTTTATGTTTAAAGTGTAACCGCCATCGTTTCCCATAGGAATGAATGGAAAACACAGTCTCCTAACGAGACCTCTCAAATTCGGAATAATGCATAATATTAAAATCTGAAAACGTAGTTATCTTCGTAAGACCCTTGGGTGGCTGTGATGTAAATGCTGTAGCGAAATTCGAAGCGTAAATATACAAACTTTATGTTTAAAGTGTAACTGCGATTTCCATAAGAATGCATTGAAATGAATGGGCACAGATTGTGTAGCCTCCTAAAGAGGCCTCTCACGTTCGAAATAATGCATCAAATTAAAATCTGAAAACGTAGTTATCTTCGTAAGACCCTTGGGTAGCTGTGATATAAATGCTGTAGCGATATTCGAAGCGTAAATATACAAACTTTATGTTTAAAGTGTAACCGCCATCGTTTCCCATAGGAATTAATGGAAAACACAGTCTCCTAAAGAGGCCTCTCACGTTCGAAATAATGCATCAAATTAAAATCTGAAAACGTAGGTATCTTTGCAAGACCCTTGGGTTGCTGTGATATAAATAATGTACTGAAATTTGAAGTGTAAATCGGTGTATTTTGTGTTTAAAGCGCAACCGCTCTGTCCCATTGTGTGTTAAGTGGTCCCCTCTTCCAGTCTCTCCTCCTCTCAGCAACCACTTCAGTATGTATAGTTTTCTTATAAAAACAATTGCCTTTAATAAAAATAAACATTAGTTGCTTAAATACTGTCTGTTTTTGTGAAGGACAAAAATCACCATAAAAGCTGGTTGAAATAAAGCCATGCTTTAATAAACAATTAATAAATGAACACACTATAAAAGCTGGTTGAAATAAAGCCATGCTTTAATAAACAACAAACAAATGAACATTTATTACAATTACAGATAGACAATTGGCATAAAAAGCATGTTCATAAAAGCTCTGATGGGAGAAATCAACACTGGCCCTTTAACCGGTCGTCTGTGTACCCTTTGATTGACACGTGTGTCTTATTTGTCTCATTTGTATGGCTGCAAACGGCCTTGCGTCCCATTTTTCACTACATTTATTCGGGATAAATACTTAGAGGGCATCGTT
>NW_027468640.1:140000-142500 GCF_046254945.1 Alosa pseudoharengus | reverse complement strand
ATTCAGCAACCCTAGGCCTCGTTCGATACCCACTCTATGGTCCTGCCTGCTTTGGGTTCCTCAGCCCTAGCCCCAACCCTAAGCCTCTTTGCCTGGTTTGTCATTAGAAGGCAGAAAGGTAGATGAGGGGGGACCTTGACCATGTTTTCAGTGACCTTAGGCCTAATTTTAGGGTCCTGTCTGCTTTCGGACCCACAACCCTAACCCTTAACCAAACCCTAACCAAAATATGGAACGCTTCACGAATTTGCGTGTCATCCTTGCGCTTCCGGGATCGGCTTATGCTCTTTACCTGTGTCTTATCTGTGTCTCATTTGTCTGGCCCGTCATTGGCTTGTCTTATTTGCATGTCCCGCCTTTACAACAAACCTTGCATGTTTTCATTGGCTTGTTCTATTACATTCTGGTCCGTGATTGGCTGAATTCCCCAGCGCGAAGTTTAGAGTTGAAGTTTACTGTCGTCTCTCCCGCTCTAGACACTCTACTTTTCACGGCTCACAGTAAAAGTTCCTCATATCTAAACAACACGTAAGTTATGTTTTTTGTCTGTGGTCGGACAACTTTAGCAGTGATGTAAATGCTGTAGCGAAATTCGAAGTGTAAATATACGAACTTTATGTTTAAAGTGTAACCGCGAATGCATTGAAATGAATGGGCACAGATTGTGTAGCCTCCTAACGAAAGCTCTCACGTTTGGAAAAATGCATGATATTAAAATCTGAAAACGTAGTTATCTTCGTAAGACCCTTGGATAGCTGTGATATAAATGTTGTAGCGAAATTCGAAGCGTAAATATACAAATTGTATGTTTAAAGTGGAACTGCGATCGTTTCCCATAGGAATGAATGGAAAACACAGTCTCCTAACGAGACCTCTCAAAATCGGAATAATGCATAATATTAAAATCTGAAAACGTAGTTATCTTCGTAAGACCCTTGGGTGGCTGTGATGTAAACGCTGTAGCGAAATTCGAAGCGTAAATATACAAACTTTATGTTTAAAGTGTAACTGCGATTTCCATAAGAATGCATTGAAATGAATGGGCACAGATTGTGTAGCCTCCTAAAGAGGCCTCTCACGTTCGAAATAATGCATCAAATTAAAATCTGAAAACGTAGTTATCTTCGTAAGACCCTTGGGTAGCTGTGATATAAATGCTGTAGCGAAATTCGAAGCGTAAATATACAAATTTGATGTTTGAAGTGTAACTGTTATTTCCATAAGAATGCATTGAGATGAATGGGCACAGATTGTGTAGCCTCCTAACGAAAGCTCTCGCGTTTGGAAAAATGCATAAGATTAAAATCTGAAAACGTAGTTATCTTCGTAAGACCCTTGGGTAGCTGTGATATAAATGCTGTAGCGATATTCAAAGCGTAAATATACAAACTTTATGTTTAAAGTGTAACCGCCATCGTTTCCCATAGGAATGAATGGAAAACACAGTCTCCTAACGAGACCTCTCAAATTCGGAATAATGCATAATATTAAAATCTGAAAACGTAGTTATCTTCGTAAGACCCTTGGGTGGCTGTGATGTAAATGCTGTAGCGAAATTCGAAGCGTAAATATACAAACTTTATGTTTAAAGTGTAACTGCGATTTCCATAAGAATGCATTGAAATGAATGGGCACAGATTGTGTAGCCTCCTAAAGAGGCCTCTCACGTTCGAAATAATGCATCAAATTAAAATCTGAAAACGTAGTTATCTTCGTAAGACCCTTGGGTAGCTGTGATATAAATGCTGTAGCGATATTCGAAGCGTAAATATACAAACTTTATGTTTAAAGTGTAACCGCCATCGTTTCCCATAGGAATTAATGGAAAACACAGTCTCCTAAAGAGGCCTCTCACGTTCGAAATAATGCATCAAATTAAAATCTGAAAACGTAGGTATCTTTGCAAGACCCTTGGGTTGCTGTGATATAAATAATGTACTGAAATTTGAAGTGTAAATCGGTGTATTTTGTGTTTAAAGCGCAACCGCTCTGTCCCATTGTGTGTTAAGTGGTCCCCTCTTCCAGTCTCTCCTCCTCTCAGCAACCACTTCAGTATGTATAGTTTTCTTATAAAAACAATTGCCTTTAATAAAAATAAACATTAGTTGCTTAAATACTGTCTGTTTTTGTGAAGGACAAAAATCACCATAAAAGCTGGTTGAAATAAAGCCATGCTTTAATAAACAATTAATAAATGAACACACTATAAAAGCTGGTTGAAATAAAGCCATGCTTTAATAAACAACAAACAAATGAACATTTATTACAATTACAGATAGACAATTGGCATAAAAAGCATGTTCATAAAAGCTCTGATGGGAGAAATCAACACTGGCCCTTTAACCGGTCGTCTGTGTACCCTTTGATTGACACGTGTGTCTTATTTGTCTCATTTGTATGGCTGCAAACGGCCTTGCGTCCCATTTTTCACTACATTTATTCGGGATAAATACTTAGAGGGCATCGTTTAATCCAATTTTAGGCAGGGCTGTGGGGCTAG
>NW_027468640.1:92500-105000 GCF_046254945.1 Alosa pseudoharengus | reverse complement strand
CCCGTCATTGGCTTGTCTTATTTGCATGTCCCGCCTTTACAACAAACCTTGCATGTTTTCATTGGCTTGTTCTATTACATTCTGGTCCGTGATTGGCTGAATTCCCCAGCGCGAAGTTTAGAGTTGAAGTTTACTGTCGTCTCTCCCGCTCTAGACACTCTACTTTTCACGGCTCACAGTAAAAGTTCCTCATATCTAAACAACACGTAAGTTATGTTTTTTGTCTGTGGTCGGACAACTTTAGCAGTGATGTAAATGCTGTAGCGAAATTCGAAGTGTAAATATACGAACTTTATGTTTAAAGTGTAACCGCGAATGCATTGAAATGAATGGGCACAGATTGTGTAGCCTCCTAACGAAAGCTCTCACGTTTGGAAAAATGCATGATATTAAAATCTGAAAACGTAGTTATCTTCGTAAGACCCTTGGATAGCTGTGATATAAATGTTGTAGCGAAATTCGAAGCGTAAATATACAAATTGTATGTTTAAAGTGGAACTGCGATCGTTTCCCATAGGAATGAATGGAAAACACAGTCTCCTAACGAGACCTCTCAAAATCGGAATAATGCATAATATTAAAATCTGAAAACGTAGTTATCTTCGTAAGACCCTTGGGTGGCTGTGATGTAAACGCTGTAGCGAAATTCGAAGCGTAAATATACAAACTTTATGTTTAAAGTGTAACTGCGATTTCCATAAGAATGCATTGAAATGAATGGGCACAGATTGTGTAGCCTCCTAAAGAGGCCTCTCACGTTCGAAATAATGCATCAAATTAAAATCTGAAAACGTAGTTATCTTCGTAAGACCCTTGGGTAGCTGTGATATAAATGCTGTAGCGAAATTCGAAGCGTAAATATACAAATTTGATGTTTGAAGTGTAACTGTTATTTCCATAAGAATGCATTGAGATGAATGGGCACAGATTGTGTAGCCTCCTAACGAAAGCTCTCGCGTTTGGAAAAATGCATAAGATTAAAATCTGAAAACGTAGTTATCTTCGTAAGACCCTTGGGTAGCTGTGATATAAATGCTGTAGCGATATTCAAAGCGTAAATATACAAACTTTATGTTTAAAGTGTAACCGCCATCGTTTCCCATAGGAATGAATGGAAAACACAGTCTCCTAACGAGACCTCTCAAATTCGGAATAATGCATAATATTAAAATCTGAAAACGTAGTTATCTTCGTAAGACCCTTGGGTGGCTGTGATGTAAATGCTGTAGCGAAATTCGAAGCGTAAATATACAAACTTTATGTTTAAAGTGTAACTGCGATTTCCATAAGAATGCATTGAAATGAATGGGCACAGATTGTGTAGCCTCCTAAAGAGGCCTCTCACGTTCGAAATAATGCATCAAATTAAAATCTGAAAACGTAGTTATCTTCGTAAGACCCTTGGGTAGCTGTGATATAAATGCTGTAGCGATATTCGAAGCGTAAATATACAAACTTTATGTTTAAAGTGTAACCGCCATCGTTTCCCATAGGAATTAATGGAAAACACAGTCTCCTAAAGAGGCCTCTCACGTTCGAAATAATGCATCAAATTAAAATCTGAAAACGTAGGTATCTTTGCAAGACCCTTGGGTTGCTGTGATATAAATAATGTACTGAAATTTGAAGTGTAAATCGGTGTATTTTGTGTTTAAAGCGCAACCGCTCTGTCCCATTGTGTGTTAAGTGGTCCCCTCTTCCAGTCTCTCCTCCTCTCAGCAACCACTTCAGTATGTATAGTTTTCTTATAAAAACAATTGCCTTTAATAAAAATAAACATTAGTTGCTTAAATACTGTCTGTTTTTGTGAAGGACAAAAATCACCATAAAAGCTGGTTGAAATAAAGCCATGCTTTAATAAACAATTAATAAATGAACACACTATAAAAGCTGGTTGAAATAAAGCCATGCTTTAATAAACAACAAACAAATGAACATTTATTACAATTACAGATAGACAATTGGCATAAAAAGCATGTTCATAAAAGCTCTGATGGGAGAAATCAACACTGGCCCTTTAACCGGTCGTCTGTGTACCCTTTGATTGACACGTGTGTCTTATTTGTCTCATTTGTATGGCTGCAAACGGCCTTGCGTCCCATTTTTCACTACATTTATTCGGGATAAATACTTAGAGGGCATCGTTTAATCCAATTTTAGGCAGGGCTGTGGGGCTAGGTCTAGGAAAACGGTAGGCAGGCGGCCGTGCGCTCCCGCGCACGGGACGGTGGCATTCGCCGCCGTCGGGGCCAACATCGCAGAACCGTAAGTTTCCTTTGAGCAGGGGCCATGCTAATCTTCTCTGTATCGATCCAATTTTAGTAGGTGTGCTGCCGTAGCGAGCACATCCTAGAAGCTTCTCACCTCAGCATATAACCCCCCACCTCAGCCCAAGCGCTGACTGCCAGGGTGGGTGGTGCAGGCAAGAAAACCCTCTTCAATCCTTCCAAGTGTCCCAGGAAAGGGTAACTAAGGTAAACCAGTTGACAAACTTTACATGGACAGCAAGGCAGAGTGCTTCAAAAACTGAAAATTGACATTTAAAGTCATAAGTTTTGCATAAGGAATGTCCAGGTGGAAATAAGGGGCGGGGCCTTGGTCCCCAGGCAGACGGGAGTGGGTGGTCTCTAGGCCTCTCTAGGCCTAACACCAACCCCACTCCAGGGTCCTGCCTGCTTCCAGTTCCACAACCCTAAAATGTACATTTACATTTACATGTTCCCAATTCCCTTCCTGTTCCCCAATTAAGGTTGAGATTTTCCCCTTTGACCCCTCACTCTTTTGCCTTTGCAATTTAATTTTTTCCTCATTATTTGATTTTTCTACACTGTTATTACTTTGTTATTACACTGTTATTACTTTGTTATTACACTGTTACTATTATGTTATTACACTGGTTTTTACTATGTTTGGTTGATCTTTTAGCACTTTAAGCACAATAAATAACATCTTCCCCTCACTTTACCCTAAATGTTGAAGCACCTGAAGACAAGCAGCCTAAGCCCTGAAGTGGAAGCTTCAGGAAGGTGGAGCAGAGAGTCCTGTGAACGCACAGGGTCTTCCTCGTTAGTATAGTGGTGAGTATCCCCGCCTGTCACGCGGGAGACCGGGGTTCGATTCCCCGACGGGGAGATGCTTCAGCCTTTTGGCTTAAACCCTGACCTTTATGTTGGAATGGCAGCAGGAAAAGTCTAGAGATGCATTGGCCGGGAATCGAACCCGGGCCTCCCGCGTGGCAGGCGAGAATTCTACCACTGAACCACCAATGCTTGCACTGCCTGATGGAGGGCTGCTCACAGGTTTTCCAGAGGTGGCAATTGCAGTGTGAGAATAAGAGCACCTGCCAGGTGCAGTGAAGTTTGTGGCAGCGAGTAACCGAAAAGCCGTAAAACGCTGCTGCCAAGGCCAAGCGGAGGTTCCACCGAGATTTGAACTCGGATCGCTGGATTCAAAGTCCAGAGTGCTAACCATTACACCATGGAACCGAGGGTGAGGGGCCATCAGGTACAGTAAACCCAACCCACGTAGAGCCCCTTGTCCTCCTGGATTTAACTTTCACTGAAATGTGAAGGAGGCACATTGCTGACGGTGGATGTCTATTCAGCAACCCTAGGCCTCGTTCGATACCCACTCTATGGTCCTGCCTGCTTTGGGTTCCTCAGCCCTAGCCCCAACCCTAAGCCTCTTTGCCTGGTTTGTCATTAGAAGGCAGAAAGGTAGATGAGGGGGGACCTTGACCATGTTTTCAGTGACCTTAGGCCTAATTTTAGGGTCCTGTCTGCTTTCGGACCCACAACCCTAACCCTTAACCAAACCCTAACCAAAATATGGAACGCTTCACGAATTTGCGTGTCATCCTTGCGCTTCCGGGATCGGCTTATGCTCTTTACCTGTGTCTTATCTGTGTCTCATTTGTCTGGCCCGTCATTGGCTTGTCTTATTTGCATGTCCCGCCTTTACAACAAACCTTGCATGTTTTCATTGGCTTGTTCTATTACATTCTGGTCCGTGATTGGCTGAATTCCCCAGCGCGAAGTTTAGAGTTGAAGTTTACTGTCGTCTCTCCCGCTCTAGACACTCTACTTTTCACGGCTCACAGTAAAAGTTCCTCATATCTAAACAACACGTAAGTTATGTTTTTTGTCTGTGGTCGGACAACTTTAGCAGTGATGTAAATGCTGTAGCGAAATTCGAAGTGTAAATATACGAACTTTATGTTTAAAGTGTAACCGCGAATGCATTGAAATGAATGGGCACAGATTGTGTAGCCTCCTAACGAAAGCTCTCGCGTTTGGAAAAATGCATAAGATTAAAATCTGAAAACGTAGTTATCTTCGTAAGACCCTTGGGTAGCTGTGATATAAATGCTGTAGCGATATTCAAAGCGTAAATATACAAACTTTATGTTTAAAGTGTAACCGCCATCGTTTCCCATAGGAATGAATGGAAAACACAGTCTCCTAACGAGACCTCTCAAATTCGGAATAATGCATAATATTAAAATCTGAAAACGTAGTTATCTTCGTAAGACCCTTGGGTGGCTGTGATGTAAATGCTGTAGCGAAATTCGAAGCGTAAATATACAAACTTTATGTTTAAAGTGTAACTGCGATTTCCATAAGAATGCATTGAAATGAATGGGCACAGATTGTGTAGCCTCCTAAAGAGGCCTCTCACGTTCGAAATAATGCATCAAATTAAAATCTGAAAACGTAGTTATCTTCGTAAGACCCTTGGGTAGCTGTGATATAAATGCTGTAGCGATATTCGAAGCGTAAATATACAAACTTTATGTTTAAAGTGTAACCGCCATCGTTTCCCATAGGAATTAATGGAAAACACAGTCTCCTAAAGAGGCCTCTCACGTTCGAAATAATGCATCAAATTAAAATCTGAAAACGTAGGTATCTTTGCAAGACCCTTGGGTTGCTGTGATATAAATAATGTACTGAAATTTGAAGTGTAAATCGGTGTATTTTGTGTTTAAAGCGCAACCGCTCTGTCCCATTGTGTGTTAAGTGGTCCCCTCTTCCAGTCTCTCCTCCTCTCAGCAACCACTTCAGTATGTATAGTTTTCTTATAAAAACAATTGCCTTTAATAAAAATAAACATTAGTTGCTTAAATACTGTCTGTTTTTGTGAAGGACAAAAATCACCATAAAAGCTGGTTGAAATAAAGCCATGCTTTAATAAACAATTAATAAATGAACACACTATAAAAGCTGGTTGAAATAAAGCCATGCTTTAATAAACAACAAACAAATGAACATTTATTACAATTACAGATAGACAATTGGCATAAAAAGCATGTTCATAAAAGCTCTGATGGGAGAAATCAACACTGGCCCTTTAACCGGTCGTCTGTGTACCCTTTGATTGACACGTGTGTCTTATTTGTCTCATTTGTATGGCTGCAAACGGCCTTGCGTCCCATTTTTCACTACATTTATTCGGGATAAATACTTAGAGGGCATCGTTTAATCCAATTTTAGGCAGGGCTGTGGGGCTAGGTCTAGGAAAACGGTAGGCAGGCGGCCGTGCGCTCCCGCGCACGGGACGGTGGCATTCGCCGCCGTCGGGGCCAACATCGCAGAACCGTAAGTTTCCTTTGCGCTACAGCATTTACATCACGCTCCTTACCTGTGTCTTATCTGTGTCTCATTTGTCTGGCCCGTCATTGGCTTGTCTTATTTGCATGTCCCGCCTTTACAACAAACCTTGCATGTTTTCATTGGCTTGTTCTATTACATTCTGGTCCGTGATTGGCTGAATTCCCCAGCGCGAAGTTTTGAGTTGAAGTTTACTGTCGTCTCTCCCGCTCTAGACACTCTACTTTTCACGGCTCACAGTAAAAGTTCCTCATATCTAAACAACACGTAAGTTATGTTTTTTGTCTGTGGTCGGACAACTTTAGCAGTGATGTAAATGCTGTAGCGAAATTCGAAGTGTAAATATACGAACTTTATGTTTAAAGTGTAACCGCGAATGCATTGAAATGAATGGGCACAGATTGTGTAGCCTCCTAACGAAAGCTCTCGCGTTTGGAAAAATGCATAAGATTAAAATCTGAAAACGTAGTTATCTTCGTAAGACCATTGGGTAGCTGTGATATAAATGCTGTAGCGATATTCAAAGCGTAAATATACAAACTTTATGTTTAAAGTGTAACCGCCATCGTTTCCCATAGGAATGAATGGAAAACACAGTCTCCTAACGAGACCTCTCAAATTCGGAATAATGCATAATATTAAAATCTGAAAACGTAGTTATCTTCGTAAGACCCTTGGGTGGCTGTGGTGTAAACGCTGTAGCGAAATTCGAAGCGTAAATATACAAACTTTATGTTTAAAGTGTAACTGCGATTTCCATAAGAATGCATTGAAATGAATGGGCACAGATTGTGTAGCCTCCTAAAGAGGCCTCTCACGTTCGAAATAATGCATCAAATTAAAATCTGAAAACGTAGTTATCTTCGTAAGACCCTTGGGTAGCTGTGATATAAATGCTGTAGCGAAATTCGAAGCGTAAATATACAAATTTGATGTTTGAAGTGTAACTGTTATTTCCATAAGAATGCATTGAGATGAATGGGCACAGATTGTGTAGCCTAGCCTCCTAACGAAAGCTCTCGCGTTTGGAAAAATGCATAAGATTAAAATCTGAAAACGTAGTTATCTTCGTAAGACCCTTGGGTAGCTGTGATATAAATGCTGTAGCGATATTCAAAGCGTAAATATACAAACTTTATGTTTAAAGTGTAACCGCCATCGTTTCCCATAGGAATGAATGGAAAACACAGTCTCCTAACGAGACCTCTCAAATTCGGAATAATGCATAATATTAAAATCTGAAAACGTAGTTATCTTCGTAAGACCCTTGGGTGGCTGTGATGTAAATGCTGTAGCGAAATTCGAAGCGTAAATATACAAACTTTATGTTTAAAGTGTAACTGCGATTTCCATAAGAATGCATTGAAATGAATGGGCAGGGATTGTGTAGCCTCCTAAAGAGGCCTCTCACGTTCGAAATAATGCATCAAATTAAAATCTGAAAACGTAGTTATCTTCGTAAGACCCGTGGGTAGCTGTGATATAAATGCTGTAGCGATATTCGAAGCGTAAATATACAAACTTTATGTTTAAAGTGTAACCGCCATCGTTTCCCATAGGAATTAATGGAAAACACAGTCTCCTAAAGAGGCCTCTCACGTTCGAAATAATGCATCAAATTAAAATCTGAAAACGTAGGTACTTTGCAAGACCCTTGGGTTGCTGTGATATAAATAATGTACTGAAATTTGAAGTGTAAATCGGTGTATTTTGTGTTTAAAGCGCAACCGCTCTGTCCCATTGTGTGTTAAGTGGTCCCCTCTTCCAGTCTCTCCTCCTCTCAGCAACCACTTCAGTATGTATAGTTTTCTTATAAAAACAATTGCCTTTAATAAAAATAAACATTAGTTGCTTAAATACTGTCTGTTTTTGTGAAGGACAAAAATCACCATAAAAGCTGGTTGAAATAAAGCCATGCTTTAATAAACAATTAATAAATGAACACACTATAAAAGCTGGTTGAAATAAAGCCATGCTTTAATAAACAACAAACAAATGAACATTTATTACAATTACAGATAGACAATTGGCATAAAAAGCATGTTCATAAAAGCTCTGATGGGAGAAATCAACACTGGCCCTTTAACCGGTCGTCTGTGTACCCTTTGATTGACACGTGTGTCTTATTTGTCTCATTTGTATGGCTGCAAACGGCCTTGCGTCCCATTTTTCACTACATTTATTCGGGATAAATACTTAGAGGGCATCGTTTAATCCAATTTTAGGCAGGGCTGTGGGGCTAGGTCTAGGAAAACGGTAGGCAGGCGGCCGTGCGCTCCCGCGCACGGGACGGTGGCATTCGCCGCCGTCGGGGCCAACATCGCAGAACCGTAAGTTTCCTTTGCGCAGGGGCCATGCTAATCTTCTCTGTATCGATCCAATTTTAGTAGGTGTGCTGCCGTAGCGAGCACATCCTAGAAGCTTCTCACCTCAGCATATAACCCCCCACCTCAGCCCAAGCGCTGACTGCCAGGGTGGGTGGTGCAGGCAAGAAAACCCTCTTCAATCCTTCCAAGTGTCCCAGGAAAGGGTAACTAAGGTAAACCAGTTGACAAACTTTACATGGACAGCAAGGCAGAGTGCTTCAAAAACTGAAAATTGACATTTAAAGTCATAAGTTTTGCATAAGGAATGTCCAGGTGGAAATAAGGGGCGGGGCCTTGGTCCCCAGGCAGACGGGAGTGGGTGGTCTCTAGGCCTCTCTAGGCCTAACACCAACCCCACTCCAGGGTCCTGCCTGCTTCCAGTTCCACAACCCTAAAATGTACATTTACATTTACATGTTCCCAATTCCCTTCCTGTTCCCCAATTAAGGTTGAGATTTTCCCCTTTGACCCCTCACTCTTTTGCCTTTGCAATTTAATTTTTTCCTCATTATTTGATTTTTCTACACTGTTATTACTTTGTTATTACACTGTTATTACTTTGTTATTACACTGTTATTACTTTGTTATTACACTGTTACTATTATGTTATTACACTGGTTTTTACTATGTTTGGTTGATCTTTTAGCACTTTAAGCACAATAAATAACATCTTCCCCTCACTTTACCCTAAATGTTGAAGCACCTGAAGACAAGCAGCCTAAGCCCTGAAGTGGAAGCTTCAGGAAGGTGGAGCAGAGAGTCCTGTGAACGCACAGGGTCTTCCTCGTTAGTATAGTGGTGAGTATCCCCGCCTGTCACGCGGGAGACCGGGGTTCGATTCCCCGACGGGGAGATGCTTCAGCCTTTTGGCTTAAACCCTGACCTTTATGTTGGAATGGCAGCAGGAAAAGTCTAGAGATGCATTGGCCGGGAATCGAACCCGGGCCTCCCGCGTGGCAGGCGAGAATTCTACCACTGAACCACCAATGCTTGCACTGCCTGATGGAGGGCTGCTCACAGGTTTTCCAGAGGTGGCAATTGCAGTGTGAGAATAAGAGCACCTGCCAGGTGCAGTGAAGTTTGTGGCAGCGAGTAACCGAAAAGCCGTAAAACGCTGCTGCCAAGGCCAAGCGGAGGTTCCACCGAGATTTGAACTCGGATCGCTGGATTCAAAGTCCAGAGTGCTAACCATTACACCATGGAACCGAGGGTGAGGGGCCATCAGGTACAGTAAACCCAACCCACGTAGAGCCCCTTGTCCTCCTGGATTTAACTTTCACTGAAATGTGAAGGAGGCACATTGCTGACGGTGGATGTCTATTCAGCAACCCTAGGCCTCGTTCGATACCCACTCTATGGTCCTGCCTGCTTTGGGTTCCTCAGCCCTAGCCCCAACCCTAAGCCTCTTTGCCTGGTTTGTCATTAGAAGGCAGAAAGGTAGATGAGGGGGGACCTTGACCATGTTTTCAGTGACCTTAGGCCTAATTTTAGGGTCCTGTCTGCTTTCGGACCCACAACCCTAACCCTTAACCAAACCCTAACCAAAATATGGAACGCTTCACGAATTTGCGTGTCATCCTTGCGCTTCCGGGATCGGCTTATGCTCTTTACCTGTGTCTTATCTGTGTCTCATTTGTCTGGCCCGTCATTGGCTTGTCTTATTTGCATGTCCCGCCTTTACAACAAACCTTGCATGTTTTCATTGGCTTGTTCTATTACATTCTGGTCCGTGATTGGCTGAATTCCCCAGCGCGAAGTTTAGAGTTGAAGTTTACTGTCGTCTCTCCCGCTCTAGACACTCTACTTTTCACGGCTCACAGTAAAAGTTCCTCATATCTAAACAACACGTAAGTTATGTTTTTTGTCTGTGGTCGGACAACTTTAGCAGTGATGTAAATGCTGTAGCGAAATTCGAAGTGTAAATATACGAACTTTATGTTTAAAGTGTAACCGCGAATGCATTGAAATGAATGGGCACAGATTGTGTAGCCTCCTAACGAAAGCTCTCACGTTTGGAAAAATGCATGATATTAAAATCTGAAAACGTAGTTATCTTCGTAAGACCCTTGGATAGCTGTGATATAAATGTTGTAGCGAAATTCGAAGCGTAAATATACAAATTGTATGTTTAAAGTGGAACTGCGATCGTTTCCCATAGGAATGAATGGAAAACACAGTCTCCTAACGAGACCTCTCAAAATCGGAATAATGCATAATATTAAAATCTGAAAACGTAGTTATCTTCGTAAGACCCTTGGGTGGCTGTGATGTAAACGCTGTAGCGAAATTCGAAGCGTAAATATACAAACTTTATGTTTAAAGTGTAACTGCGATTTCCATAAGAATGCATTGAAATGAATGGGCACAGATTGTGTAGCCTCCTAAAGAGGCCTCTCACGTTCGAAATAATGCATCAAATTAAAATCTGAAAACGTAGTTATCTTCGTAAGACCCTTGGGTAGCTGTGATATAAATGCTGTAGCGAAATTCGAAGCGTAAATATACAAATTTGATGTTTGAAGTGTAACTGTTATTTCCATAAGAATGCATTGAGATGAATGGGCACAGATTGTGTAGCCTCCTAACGAAAGCTCTCGCGTTTGGAAAAATGCATAAGATTAAAATCTGAAAACGTAGTTATCTTCGTAAGACCCTTGGGTAGCTGTGATATAAATGCTGTAGCGATATTCAAAGCGTAAATATACAAACTTTATGTTTAAAGTGTAACCGCCATCGTTTCCCATAGGAATGAATGGAAAACACAGTCTCCTAACGAGACCTCTCAAATTCGGAATAATGCATAATATTAAAATCTGAAAACGTAGTTATCTTCGTAAGACCCTTGGGTGGCTGTGATGTAAATGCTGTAGCGAAATTCGAAGCGTAAATATACAAACTTTATGTTTAAAGTGTAACTGCGATTTCCATAAGAATGCATTGAAATGAATGGGCACAGATTGTGTAGCCTCCTAAAGAGGCCTCTCACGTTCGAAATAATGCATCAAATTAAAATCTGAAAACGTAGTTATCTTCGTAAGACCCTTGGGTAGCTGTGATATAAATGCTGTAGCGATATTCGAAGCGTAAATATACAAACTTTATGTTTAAAGTGTAACCGCCATCGTTTCCCATAGGAATTAATGGAAAACACAGTCTCCTAAAGAGGCCTCTCACGTTCGAAATAATGCATCAAATTAAAATCTGAAAACGTAGGTATCTTTGCAAGACCCTTGGGTTGCTGTGATATAAATAATGTACTGAAATTTGAAGTGTAAATCGGTGTATTTTGTGTTTAAAGCGCAACCGCTCTGTCCCATTGTGTGTTAAGTGGTCCCCTCTTCCAGTCTCTCCTCCTCTCAGCAACCACTTCAGTATGTATAGTTTTCTTATAAAAACAATTGCCTTTAATAAAAATAAACATTAGTTGCTTAAATACTGTCTGTTTTTGTGAAGGACAAAAATCACCATAAAAGCTGGTTGAAATAAAGCCATGCTTTAATAAACAATTAATAAATGAACACACTATAAAAGCTGGTTGAAATAAAGCCATGCTTTAATAAACAACAAACAAATGAACATTTATTACAATTACAGATAGACAATTGGCATAAAAAGCATGTTCATAAAAGCTCTGATGGGAGAAATCAACACTGGCCCTTTAACCGGTCGTCTGTGTACCCTTTGATTGACACGTGTGTCTTATTTGTCTCATTTGTATGGCTGCAAACGGCCTTGCGTCCCATTTTTCACTACATTTATTCGGGATAAATACTTAGAGGGCATCGTTTAATCCAATTTTAGGCAGGGCTGTGGGGCTAGGTCTAGGAAAACGGTAGGCAGGCGGCCGTGCGCTCCCGCGCACGGGACGGTGGCATTCGCCGCCGTCGGGGCCAACATCGCAGAACCGTAAGTTTCCTTTGAGCAGGGGCCATGCTAATCTTCTCTGTATCGATCCAATTTTAGTAGGTGTGCTGCCGTAGCGAGCACATCCTAGAAGCTTCTCACCTCAGCATATAACCCCCCACCTCAGCCCAAGCGCTGACTGCCAGGGTGGGTGGTGCAGGCAAGAAAACCCTCTTCAATCCTTCCAAGTGTCCCAGGAAAGGGTAACTAAGGTAAACCAGTTGACAAACTTTACATGGACAGCAAGGCAGAGTGCTTCAAAAACTGAAAATTGACATTTAAAGTCATAAGTTTTGCATAAGGAATGTCCAGGTGGAAATAAGGGGCGGGGCCTTGGTCCCCAGGCAGACGGGAGTGGGTGGTCTCTAGGCCTCTCTAGGCCTAACACCAACCCCACTCCAGGGTCCTGCCTGCTTCCAGTTCCACAACCCTAAAATGTACATTTACATTTACATGTTCCCAATTCCCTTCCTGTTCCCCAATTAAGGTTGAGATTTTCCCCTTTGACCCCTCACTCTTTTGCCTTTGCAATTTAATTTTTTCCTCATTATTTGATTTTTCTACACTGTTATTACTTTGTTATTACACTGTTATTACTTTGTTATTACACTGTTACTATTAT
>NW_027468640.1:55000-65000 GCF_046254945.1 Alosa pseudoharengus | reverse complement strand
TAACTGTTATTTCCATAAGAATGCATTGAGATGAATGGGCACAGATTGTGTAGCCTCCTAACGAAAGCTCTCGCGTTTGGAAAAATGCATAAGATTAAAATCTGAAAACGTAGTTATCTTCGTAAGACCCTTGGGTAGCTGTGATATAAATGCTGTAGCGATATTCAAAGCGTAAATATACAAACTTTATGTTTAAAGTGTAACCGCCATCGTTTCCCATAGGAATGAATGGAAAACACAGTCTCCTAACGAGACCTCTCAAATTCGGAATAATGCATAATATTAAAATCTGAAAACGTAGTTATCTTCGTAAGACCCTTGGGTGGCTGTGATGTAAATGCTGTAGCGAAATTCGAAGCGTAAATATACAAACTTTATGTTTAAAGTGTAACTGCGATTTCCATAAGAATGCATTGAAATGAATGGGCACAGATTGTGTAGCCTCCTAAAGAGGCCTCTCACGTTCGAAATAATGCATCAAATTAAAATCTGAAAACGTAGTTATCTTCGTAAGACCCTTGGGTAGCTGTGATATAAATGCTGTAGCGATATTCGAAGCGTAAATATACAAACTTTATGTTTAAAGTGTAACCGCCATCGTTTCCCATAGGAATTAATGGAAAACACAGTCTCCTAAAGAGGCCTCTCACGTTCGAAATAATGCATCAAATTAAAATCTGAAAACGTAGGTATCTTTGCAAGACCCTTGGGTTGCTGTGATATAAATAATGTACTGAAATTTGAAGTGTAAATCGGTGTATTTTGTGTTTAAAGCGCAACCGCTCTGTCCCATTGTGTGTTAAGTGGTCCCCTCTTCCAGTCTCTCCTCCTCTCAGCAACCACTTCAGTATGTATAGTTTTCTTATAAAAACAATTGCCTTTAATAAAAATAAACATTAGTTGCTTAAATACTGTCTGTTTTTGTGAAGGACAAAAATCACCATAAAAGCTGGTTGAAATAAAGCCATGCTTTAATAAACAATTAATAAATGAACACACTATAAAAGCTGGTTGAAATAAAGCCATGCTTTAATAAACAACAAACAAATGAACATTTATTACAATTACAGATAGACAATTGGCATAAAAAGCATGTTCATAAAAGCTCTGATGGGAGAAATCAACACTGGCCCTTTAACCGGTCGTCTGTGTACCCTTTGATTGACACGTGTGTCTTATTTGTCTCATTTGTATGGCTGCAAACGGCCTTGCGTCCCATTTTTCACTACATTTATTCGGGATAAATACTTAGAGGGCATCGTTTAATCCAATTTTAGGCAGGGCTGTGGGGCTAGGTCTAGGAAAACGGTAGGCAGGCGGCCGTGCGCTCCCGCGCACGGGACGGTGGCATTCGCCGCCGTCGGGGCCAACATCGCAGAACCGTAAGTTTCCTTTGCGCAGGGGCCATGCTAATCTTCTCTGTATCGATCCAATTTTAGTAGGTGTGCTGCCGTAGCGAGCACATCCTAGAAGCTTCTCACCTCAGCATATAACCCCCCACCTCAGCCCAAGCGCTGACTGCCAGGGTGGGTGGTGCAGGCAAGAAAACCCTCTTCAATCCTTCCAAGTGTCCCAGGAAAGGGTAACTAAGGTAAACCAGTTGACAAACGTTACATGGACAGCAAGGCAGAGTGCTTCAAAAACTGAAAATTGACATTTAAAGTCATAAGTTTTGCATAAGGAATGTCCAGGTGGAAATAAGGGGCGGGGCCTTGGTCCCCAGGCAGACGGGAGTGGGTGGTCTCTAGGCCTCTCTAGGCCTAACACCAACCCCACTCCAGGGTCCTGCCTGCTTCCAGTTCCACAACCCTAAAATGTACATTTACATTTACATGTTCCCAATTCCCTTCCTGTTCCCCAATTAAGGTTGAGATTTTCCCCTTTGACCCCTCACTCTTTTGCCTTTGCAATTTAATTTTTTCCTCATTATTTGATTTTTCTACACTGTTATTACTTTGTTATTACACTGTTATTACTTTGTTATTACACTGTTATTACTTTGTTATTACACTGTTACTATTATGTTATTACACTGGTTTTTACTATGTTTGGTTGATCTTTTAGCACTTTAAGCACAATAAATAACATCTTCCCCTCACTTTACCCTAAATGTTGAAGCACCTGAAGACAAGCAGCCTAAGCCCTGAAGTGGAAGCTTCAGGAAGGTGGAGCAGAGAGTCCTGTGAACGCACAGGGTCTTCCTCGTTAGTATAGTGGTGAGTATCCCCGCCTGTCACGCGGGAGACCGGGGTTCGATTCCCCGACGGGGAGATGCTTCAGCCTTTTGGCTTAAACCCTGACCTTTATGTTGGAATGGCAGCAGGAAAAGTCTAGAGATGCATTGGCCGGGAATCGAACCCGGGCCTCCCGCGTGGCAGGCGAGAATTCTACCACTGAACCACCAATGCTTGCACTGCCTGATGGAGGGCTGCTCACAGGTTTTCCAGAGGTGGCAATTGCAGTGTGAGAATAAGAGCACCTGCCAGGTGCAGTGAAGTTTGTGGCAGCGAGTAACCGAAAAGCCGTAAAACGCTGCTGCCAAGGCCAAGCGGAGGTTCCACCGAGATTTGAACTCGGATCGCTGGATTCAAAGTCCAGAGTGCTAACCATTACACCATGGAACCGAGGGTGAGGGGCCATCAGGTACAGTAAACCCAACCCACGTAGAGCCCCTTGTCCTCCTGGATTTAACTTTCACTGAAATGTGAAGGAGGCACATTGCTGACGGTGGATGTCTATTCAGCAACCCTAGGCCTCGTTCGATACCCACTCTATGGTCCTGCCTGCTTTGGGTTCCTCAGCCCTAGCCCCAACCCTAAGCCTCTTTGCCTGGTTTGTCATTAGAAGGCAGAAAGGTAGATGAGGGGGGACCTTGACCATGTTTTCAGTGACCTTAGGCCTAATTTTAGGGTCCTGTCTGCTTTCGGACCCACAACCCTAACCCTTAACCAAACCCTAACCAAAATATGGAACGCTTCACGAATTTGCGTGTCATCCTTGCGCTTCCGGGATCGGCTTATGCTCTTTACCTGTGTCTTATCTGTGTCTCATTTGTCTGGCCCGTCATTGGCTTGTCTTATTTGCATGTCCCGCCTTTACAACAAACCTTGCATGTTTTCATTGGCTTGTTCTATTACATTCTGGTCCGTGATTGGCTGAATTCCCCAGCGCGAAGTTTAGAGTTGAAGTTTACTGTCGTCTCTCCCGCTCTAGACACTCTACTTTTCACGGCTCACAGTAAAAGTTCCTCATATCTAAACAACACGTAAGTTATGTTTTTTGTCTGTGGTCGGACAACTTTAGCAGTGATGTAAATGCTGTAGCGAAATTCGAAGTGTAAATATACGAACTTTATGTTTAAAGTGTAACCGCGAATGCATTGAAATGAATGGGCACAGATTGTGTAGCCTCCTAACGAAAGCTCTCACGTTTGGAAAAATGCATGATATTAAAATCTGAAAACGTAGTTATCTTCGTAAGACCCTTGGATAGCTGTGATATAAATGTTGTAGCGAAATTCGAAGCGTAAATATACAAATTGTATGTTTAAAGTGGAACTGCGATCGTTTCCCATAGGAATGAATGGAAAACACAGTCTCCTAACGAGACCTCTCAAAATCGGAATAATGCATAATATTAAAATCTGAAAACGTAGTTATCTTCGTAAGACCCTTGGGTGGCTGTGATGTAAACGCTGTAGCGAAATTCGAAGCGTAAATATACAAACTTTATGTTTAAAGTGTAACTGCGATTTCCATAAGAATGCATTGAAATGAATGGGCACAGATTGTGTAGCCTCCTAAAGAGGCCTCTCACGTTCGAAATAATGCATCAAATTAAAATCTGAAAACGTAGTTATCTTCGTAAGACCCTTGGGTAGCTGTGATATAAATGCTGTAGCGAAATTCGAAGCGTAAATATACAAATTTGATGTTTGAAGTGTAACTGTTATTTCCATAAGAATGCATTGAGATGAATGGGCACAGATTGTGTAGCCTCCTAACGAAAGCTCTCGCGTTTGGAAAAATGCATAAGATTAAAATCTGAAAACGTAGTTATCTTCGTAAGACCCTTGGGTAGCTGTGATATAAATGCTGTAGCGATATTCAAAGCGTAAATATACAAACTTTATGTTTAAAGTGTAACCGCCATCGTTTCCCATAGGAATGAATGGAAAACACAGTCTCCTAACGAGACCTCTCAAATTCGGAATAATGCATAATATTAAAATCTGAAAACGTAGTTATCTTCGTAAGACCCTTGGGTGGCTGTGATGTAAATGCTGTAGCGAAATTCGAAGCGTAAATATACAAACTTTATGTTTAAAGTGTAACTGCGATTTCCATAAGAATGCATTGAAATGAATGGGCACAGATTGTGTAGCCTCCTAAAGAGGCCTCTCACGTTCGAAATAATGCATCAAATTAAAATCTGAAAACGTAGTTATCTTCGTAAGACCCTTGGGTAGCTGTGATATAAATGCTGTAGCGATATTCGAAGCGTAAATATACAAACTTTATGTTTAAAGTGTAACCGCCATCGTTTCCCATAGGAATTAATGGAAAACACAGTCTCCTAAAGAGGCCTCTCACGTTCGAAATAATGCATCAAATTAAAATCTGAAAACGTAGGTATCTTTGCAAGACCCTTGGGTTGCTGTGATATAAATAATGTACTGAAATTTGAAGTGTAAATCGGTGTATTTTGTGTTTAAAGCGCAACCGCTCTGTCCCATTGTGTGTTAAGTGGTCCCCTCTTCCAGTCTCTCCTCCTCTCAGCAACCACTTCAGTATGTATAGTTTTCTTATAAAAACAATTGCCTTTAATAAAAATAAACATTAGTTGCTTAAATACTGTCTGTTTTTGTGAAGGACAAAAATCACCATAAAAGCTGGTTGAAATAAAGCCATGCTTTAATAAACAATTAATAAATGAACACACTATAAAAGCTGGTTGAAATAAAGCCATGCTTTAATAAACAACAAACAAATGAACATTTATTACAATTACAGATAGACAATTGGCATAAAAAGCATGTTCATAAAAGCTCTGATGGGAGAAATCAACACTGGCCCTTTAACCGGTCGTCTGTGTACCCTTTGATTGACACGTGTGTCTTATTTGTCTCATTTGTATGGCTGCAAACGGCCTTGCGTCCCATTTTTCACTACATTTATTCGGGATAAATACTTAGAGGGCATCGTTTAATCCAATTTTAGGCAGGGCTGTGGGGCTAGGTCTAGGAAAACGGTAGGCAGGCGGCCGTGCGCTCCCGCGCACGGGACGGTGGCATTCGCCGCCGTCGGGGCCAACATCGCAGAACCGTAAGTTTCCTTTGCGCAGGGGCCATGCTAATCTTCTCTGTATCGATCCAATTTTAGTAGGTGTGCTGCCGTAGCGAGCACATCCTAGAAGCTTCTCACCTCAGCATATAACCCCCCACCTCAGCCCAAGCGCTGACTGCCAGGGTGGGTGGTGCAGGCAAGAAAACCCTCTTCAATCCTTCCAAGTGTCCCAGGAAAGGGTAACTAAGGTAAACCAGTTGACAAACTTTACATGGACAGCAAGGCAGAGTGCTTCAAAAACTGAAAATTGACATTTAAAGTCATAAGTTTTGCATAAGGAATGTCCAGGTGGAAATAAGGGGCGGGGCCTTGGTCCCCAGGCAGACGGGAGTGGGTGGTCTCTAGGCCTCTCTAGGCCTAACACCAACCCCACTCCAGGGTCCTGCCTGCTTCCAGTTCCACAACCCTAAAATGTACATTTACATTTACATGTTCCCAATTCCCTTCCTGTTCCCCAATTAAGGTTGAGATTTTCCCCTTTGACCCCTCACTCTTTTGCCTTTGCAATTTAATTTTTTCCTCATTATTTGATTTTTCTACACTGTTATTACTTTGTTATTACACTGTTATTACTTTGTTATTACACTGTTATTACTTTGTTATTACACTGTTACTATTATGTTATTACACTGGTTTTTACTATGTTTGGTTGATCTTTTAGCACTTTAAGCACAATAAATAACATCTTCCCCTCACTTTACCCTAAATGTTGAAGCACCTGAAGACAAGCAGCCTAAGCCCTGAAGTGGAAGCTTCAGGAAGGTGGAGCAGAGAGTCCTGTGAACGCACAGGGTCTTCCTCGTTAGTATAGTGGTGAGTATCCCCGCCTGTCACGCGGGAGACCGGGGTTCGATTCCCCGACGGGGAGATGCTTCAGCCTTTTGGCTTAAACCCTGACCTTTATGTTGGAATGGCAGCAGGAAAAGTCTAGAGATGCATTGGCCGGGAATCGAACCCGGGCCTCCCGCGTGGCAGGCGAGAATTCTACCACTGAACCACCAATGCTTGCACTGCCTGATGGAGGGCTGCTCACAGGTTTTCCAGAGGTGGCAATTGCAGTGTGAGAATAAGAGCACCTGCCAGGTGCAGTGAAGTTTGTGGCAGCGAGTAACCGAAAAGCCGTAAAACGCTGCTGCCAAGGCCAAGCGGAGGTTCCACCGAGATTTGAACTCGGATCGCTGGATTCAAAGTCCAGAGTGCTAACCATTACACCATGGAACCGAGGGTGAGGGGCCATCAGGTACAGTAAACCCAACCCACGTAGAGCCCCTTGTCCTCCTGGATTTAACTTTCACTGAAATGTGAAGGAGGCACATTGCTGACGGTGGATGTCTATTCAGCAACCCTAGGCCTCGTTCGATACCCACTCTATGGTCCTGCCTGCTTTGGGTTCCTCAGCCCTAGCCCCAACCCTAAGCCTCTTTGCCTGGTTTGTCATTAGAAGGCAGAAAGGTAGATGAGGGGGGACCTTGACCATGTTTTCAGTGACCTTAGGCCTAATTTTAGGGTCCTGTCTGCTTTCGGACCCACAACCCTAACCCTTAACCAAACCCTAACCAAAATATGGAACGCTTCACGAATTTGCGTGTCATCCTTGCGCTTCCGGGATCGGCTTATGCTCTTTACCTGTGTCTTATCTGTGTCTCATTTGTCTGGCCCGTCATTGGCTTGTCTTATTTGCATGTCCCGCCTTTACAACAAACCTTGCATGTTTTCATTGGCTTGTTCTATTACATTCTGGTCCGTGATTGGCTGAATTCCCCAGCGCGAAGTTTAGAGTTGAAGTTTACTGTCGTCTCTCCCGCTCTAGACACTCTACTTTTCACGGCTCACAGTAAAAGTTCCTCATATCTAAACAACACGTAAGTTATGTTTTTTGTCTGTGGTCGGACAACTTTAGCAGTGATGTAAATGCTGTAGCGAAATTCGAAGTGTAAATATACGAACTTTATGTTTAAAGTGTAACCGCGAATGCATTGAAATGAATGGGCACAGATTGTGTAGCCTCCTAACGAAAGCTCTCACGTTTGGAAAAATGCATGATATTAAAATCTGAAAACGTAGTTATCTTCGTAAGACCCTTGGATAGCTGTGATATAAATGTTGTAGCGAAATTCGAAGCGTAAATATACAAATTGTATGTTTAAAGTGGAACTGCGATCGTTTCCCATAGGAATGAATGGAAAACACAGTCTCCTAACGAGACCTCTCAAAATCGGAATAATGCATAATATTAAAATCTGAAAACGTAGTTATCTTCGTAAGACCCTTGGGTGGCTGTGATGTAAACGCTGTAGCGAAATTCGAAGCGTAAATATACAAACTTTATGTTTAAAGTGTAACTGCGATTTCCATAAGAATGCATTGAAATGAATGGGCACAGATTGTGTAGCCTCCTAAAGAGGCCTCTCACGTTCGAAATAATGCATCAAATTAAAATCTGAAAACGTAGTTATCTTCGTAAGACCCTTGGGTAGCTGTGATATAAATGCTGTAGCGAAATTCGAAGCGTAAATATACAAATTTGATGTTTGAAGTGTAACTGTTATTTCCATAAGAATGCATTGAGATGAATGGGCACAGATTGTGTAGCCTCCTAACGAAAGCTCTCGCGTTTGGAAAAATGCATAAGATTAAAATCTGAAAACGTAGTTATCTTCGTAAGACCCTTGGGTAGCTGTGATATAAATGCTGTAGCGATATTCAAAGCGTAAATATACAAACTTTATGTTTAAAGTGTAACCGCCATCGTTTCCCATAGGAATGAATGGAAAACACAGTCTCCTAACGAGACCTCTCAAATTCGGAATAATGCATAATATTAAAATCTGAAAACGTAGTTATCTTCGTAAGACCCTTGGGTGGCTGTGATGTAAATGCTGTAGCGAAATTCGAAGCGTAAATATACAAACTTTATGTTTAAAGTGTAACTGCGATTTCCATAAGAATGCATTGAAATGAATGGGCACAGATTGTGTAGCCTCCTAAAGAGGCCTCTCACGTTCGAAATAATGCATCAAATTAAAATCTGAAAACGTAGTTATCTTCGTAAGACCCTTGGGTAGCTGTGATATAAATGCTGTAGCGATATTCGAAGCGTAAATATACAAACTTTATGTTTAAAGTGTAACCGCCATCGTTTCCCATAGGAATTAATGGAAAACACAGTCTCCTAAAGAGGCCTCTCACGTTCGAAATAATGCATCAAATTAAAATCTGAAAACGTAGGTATCTTTGCAAGACCCTTGGGTTGCTGTGATATAAATAATGTACTGAAATTTGAAGTGTAAATCGGTGTATTTTGTGTTTAAAGCGCAACCGCTCTGTCCCATTGTGTGTTAAGTGGTCCCCTCTTCCAGTCTCTCCTCCTCTCAGCAACCACTTCAGTATGTATAGTTTTCTTATAAAAACAATTGCCTTTAATAAAAATAAACATTAGTTGCTTAAATACTGTCTGTTTTTGTGAAGGACAAAAATCACCATAAAAGCTGGTTGAAATAAAGCCATGCTTTAATAAACAATTAATAAATGAACACACTATAAAAGCTGGTTGAAATAAAGCCATGCTTTAATAAACAACAAACAAATGAACATTTATTACAATTACAGATAGACAATTGGCATAAAAAGCATGTTCATAAAAGCTCTGATGGGAGAAATCAACACTGGCCCTTTAACCGGTCGTCTGTGTACCCTTTGATTGACACGTGTGTCTTATTTGTCTCATTTGTATGGCTGCAAACGGCCTTGCGTCCCATTTTTCACTACATTTATTCGGGATAAATACTTAGAGGGCATCGTTTAATCCAATTTTAGGCAGGGCTGTGGGGCTAGGTCTAGGAAAACGGTAGGCAGGCGGCCGTGCGCTCCCGCGCACGGGACGGTGGCATTCGCCGCCGTCGGGGCCAACATCGCAGAACCGTAAGTTTCCTTTGCGCAGGGGCCATGCTAATCTTCTCTGTATCGATCCAATTTTAGTAGGTGTGCTGCCGTAGCGAGCACATCCTAGAAGCTTCTCACCTCAGCATATAACCCCCCACCTCAGCCCAAGCGCTGACTGCCAGGGTGGGTGGTGCAGGCAAGAAAACCCTCTTCAATCCTTCCAAGTGTCCCAGGAAAGGGTAACTAAGGTAAACCAGTTGACAAACGTTACATGGACAGCAAGGCAGAGTGCTTCAAAAACTGAAAATTGACATTTAAAGTCATAAGTTTTGCATAAGGAATGTCCAGGTGGAAATAAGGGGCGGGGCCTTGGTCCCCAGGCAGACGGGAGTGGGTGGTCTCTAGGCCTCTCTAGGCCTAACACCAACCCCACTCCAGGGTCCTGCCTGCTTCCAGTTCCACAACCCTAAAATGTACATTTACATTTACATGTTCCCAATTCCCTTCCTGTTCCCCAATTAAGGTTGAGATTTTCCCCTTTGACCCCTCACTCTTTTGCCTTTGCAATTTAATTTTTTCCTCATTATTTGATTTTTCTACACTGTTATTACTTTGTTATTACACTGTTATTACTTTGTTATTACACTGTTATTACTTTGTTATTACACTGTTACTATTATGTTATTACACTGGTTTTTACTATGTTTGGTTGATCTTTTAGCACTTTAAGCACAATAAATAACATCTTCCCCTCACTTTACCCTAAATGTTGA
>NW_027468640.1:37500-47500 GCF_046254945.1 Alosa pseudoharengus | reverse complement strand
TTTGATGTTTGAAGTGGAACTGCGATCGTTTCCCATAGGAATGAATGGAAAACACAGCCTCCTAACAAGACCTCTCAAAATCGGAATAATGCATAATATTAAAATCTGAAGACGTAATTATCTTCCTAAGACACTTGGGTAGCTGTGATGTAAATGCTGTAGCGAAATTCGAAGTGTAAAGCTGTGTATTTTGTGTTTGTGTGTGTGGCAGTATGTTATGCTAAGTTAACGTTAAAACGGGGGGGGGGGGGGGGGGGGGGCGATTAGGCCACTGTCCAGCTATTGTAAAACCTAATGGTCTGATATCCTGACATTATTATATTAACAGTGTTATCCCAACACCCCAGGTGAGGCTAACAGGTAATGTGTATTAACAGTGCAATTAGTCAGTGCAGTGTATTACAATGTTTTGTTTCTTTTTGTCTTTCAGAAAATGTCAGGTGATCAGGTGGTGCCCTCTGGCCCCCAGAGCTGGGCAACACGGTGGTGGGGTTTGGTGCATATTCACACCACACCTTTAGGTCCCTGTACAAAGTGCAGGATGAAGAGAGTCGAATGTAAGTAGTAGTAGTGTGTGTGTGTGTGTGTTTGTTTGTTTGTTGATTTAATGTATGTGTTTGTGTGTTTTTTTCCCCCCTTTGCTCTTTTACTGTAGCTATCTGGATTGGGTACGACAGCTGACGGTGATAGTGGAGTCCAGAATAGGCCGTCTGAGGAGCTATGTGCTGGCCCGGGACAAGGAGCTAGGTGCCTCCTCCTCGGACCCATCACCTGACGCTGTAGTGCCTGAGTGCTGAGGTCAACTCTCCCCGTAAGTATACATGTTGATGTGAATACACTTGTAATGCATGTGTAATACACCGTGCTAACGCTGATATGTGTTGTCAGGCACGTACAGGGGCACCCCACCAGCCGTGGCCCTCTCTTTCTCCTCTTTCTCTCTCCTCCTCCTCAGCAGCCACTTTCGTATATATTTGTGTATATAGTTTTTTTAAATTGTTTTTAATAAAAATAAATATTGTTCAGAAAAAGACTGTCTGTTTCTGTGGAGGACAAAAAACACCATAAAAGCAGGTTGAAATAAGCAATAAGTAAATGAACACACAATAAAAGCTGGTTGAAATAAAGCCATGCTTAAATAAACAATTAATAAATGAACACACCATAAAAGCTGGTTGAAATAAAGCCATGCTTTAATAAACAGTAAGTAAATGAACACACCATAAAAGCTGGTTGAAATAAAGCCATGCTTAAATAAACAATTAATAAATTAACACACCATAAAAGCTGGTTGAAATAAAGCCATGCTTTTTATAAATTAAATAATTTATTACAATTACAGTGTAATTAATGTAGTATTACCAACTTTTTAAATAGTTTACTGTTAAATTTAACTTTGTTTTCTTATTTTCTATGTAGCTTTGGACACGCATCTGCTATAATATCATAACCATAACCATGAGTGAATGTTTATTGGCTTGTTCTATTTGTATGTCCCGCCCTACCAAAACCTCGCAATGTTTCATTGGCCTGTTCTATTAAATTCTGCTCCGACTGAATTTCGTAAAAATTCACGGACGCATGGTCATTCATTTCATTCATTCAGCAGGAGCAAGGAAAGGAAGTAAGGAAGTTTCACTGCACGTAAGTTATGTCTTTTTGTCTCCATAACAGCAATTACAATCAGTATTAAAACAGCTTAATATTCTGCAAAGTTTAAACAAACTTTATATTGCGATTAGCATGTCATTACCATTTAAATGACTTTAATGTGCTGTAATGTACTTTAATGTACCTGTCAAATCGTGACAAGAAAAAAAGCGAAATATGCATAAAACTAAGATCTGAAAACGTAGTTATCTTTGTAAGACCCTTGGGTAGCTGTGATATAAATGTTGTAATGAAATTCGAAGCTTAAATACACACATTTTATGTTTAAAGTGTAACCGCAATCGTTTACAATAGGAATGAATGGAAAACACAGCCTCCTAACGAGACGTGTACAGTTCGGAATAAACCATAAAACTATAATCGGACGACGTTTTTAACTTTCTTAGACCCTTGGGTAGCTGTGATATAAATGCTGTAACGAAATTCGAAGTGTAAATCTGTGTATTTTGAGATTAAAACGCAACCGCTATGTTTCATTTGGCAGTATGTTAAGTTAACGTTAATGGGTGGGGGGACAGGGCAATAGGTCACTGTCCAGCTAGCTGCTACTGTAAAACCTAATGGTCTGATATCCTAATATTATCATTGACATTGAAAGTATTATCCCAACACCCCTAATGGGCTGATATCCTGACATTAACATTGATATTAAAAGTGTTATCCCAACACCCCAGGGGAGGCAAACAGGTAATGTGCATTAACAGGACAATTAGTCAGTGAAGTGTTTTGTTTCTTCTTATCTTTCAGACAATGTCTTACAGCCCCGTGTTTCGTTTTGAGCCCTCGTCCTCTGAGCTCACCCTTCGGCCCTCTGCAGCCGCAGAAAAATTTATCAAGCAGGGCTCTGCCAGTGGTGGGCAGGTGAAGAGGGCCGATGTGGTTCGAGCCGAGGCGAGGGCTAGAGCGTGGAAGAAGTACGGGGTCCACAACGAGCAAGCGGTGCTGGCCGAAAGTGAGCTCCAGATCGGCCAGTACCGCGGGCAAACATTCCAGTGGCTGCTGAGCAACAACGTGGGGTTCGCCGTAAAGATCCTGGCGTCCCACCAGAAGGAGAGAGAGGGAGGGGACACCACAACTACGCCCCAGATGCAGAACAAGGACGCCCTTGCCTCCTACGCCGGGCTGTACCCACCCATGGTGACGGCCGTCGCCAGGCGTAGGTTGTGCGAGGGCTCCTTGTCTGCAGGGGCGGGGCTGGGAGACACGCTGGTGGGGTTTGGTGCGCACAGCCATCGCACCTTAAAGTCCCTGTATGACGCGCGGGACCAAGAGAGTCGAACGTAAGTAGTGTGTGTGTGTGTGTTGATTTTGATTGTGTGTGTGTGTGTGTTTTTGCTGATTTTGTGTGTTTTCCCCCCTTTGCTCTGTTACAGCTACGTGGCATGGATACGGAAGCAGAAGGTGGGAGCTCGGTCCAGGATGGAGGCCCTGAAAATGTATGTGCTGGCTCGGGACAAGGAGCCCAAGACCGCACCTGAGCCAGCACATGTCCTCCCACCGCCAGGTAATAGCACCGTCTACAAAACAGCCTGTAAGGTGCTTTTCACAACACACCAGTGCTTCATCATGTTATTCTTTGCCTCCAGGCGCCTCCTCCTCGGACCCGAGCGACACCGAACTGCTCGCTGCCGCCGTCGAGGTCGACTCTCTCCCTCCCCGTAAGTATACATTTTATTGTAAATACACTTGTAATGCATGAGTAATGCAAGTACTAACGCTGATATGTGTTGTCAGGCACGTACAGGGACGCCCCACCAGCCGCCCCACCAGCCGTGGTCCCCTCTTCCTCTCTCTCCTCCTCTCAGCAGCCACTGGAAGGACCAGGAGTGGTGGCTCTTCAGCAGACTGCCTCCGGCAAAGAGGTATGTATGATGTGAGTGTGTATGATGTGTGTGTGTGTATATGTGTGTTTGTCTGCTGCACATTCAGCTCACTAACTGTGTGTCTCTGCTGTCTGCTGTGTGTGTTTCAGCTGCTTCCCCTCAGCTGGAGGCAGACGCTGCCTGAAGAGCAGCAGGAGTGGGTGGGCCGGGCGCTGTTCCGGAGGGCAGCCGATGGGAAGGTTGCCCTCACGACACAGCTGAAGCTGTGGTGGTATCCGCCAGGCGCCCGGCCCCTCTACACGCAGCCCCCCGCCACAGCCCACGCCTTCTTCCAGCGCCCATTCTTTCTGTGGATGCCCTACAGGATGTGGGCATACCACCTGACGTGCCCTGCCTGTGGGCGCAAACTGATGGGCGCTGGACTATACAGGACCGTCCGGAGGGTCCTGGACAGGAGTGGGTGGTACCACATGGGTACAGAGTACCTTCAGTGCCCCTCCTGTCACAAGAAGGTCGCGGGCTGGTCGCAGGACATCTTGGAGCAGCTGGACATCGCGCACCGCGAACAATTTCCAGCTGTTCTGACGTACAAGTATGTCACAAGAAAGTCATTCAACATTCACTCAACATGCTTTTTTTTCTGTTGATTGTTCTCTGTACTTAACTATATTTGTCTGTATTCTCTGTGTTCTGTTTCCATCACAGGTTGTCCTGCGACAGAGCGGTGATTGGGCTGCTAAAGGAGCGCACCTTGGGCAACGGTGTGGCTCGCCTCCGTGCCTCCCTGGTGGAGCAGCACACCAGGGAGTGGATGGCGCGGTCGATGCAGTATCTTTCCGTGCTCCGCAAGCTGAGGGCACCTGGAGCGGCACCACAGGAGGTGTCGCTCCCGGACATCATCAAGGTGCCCGGACTCACCTGGCTCGGTGGGGTCTACGTCCGTGAAGCCATGACCAGGCTGGACGAGACCAGGGCCAGAGTGACGTCCATTTTTGGCGATCTTCTTAAGATGGACTCCACGAAGAAGGTGAGATTTCTCTCTCCACTGTGCCGTTACCTTGTATAATGTTACTGTGGTGTGCCGTGTGTCTAACTGTGTGTTTGCGCTGTGTCTTGCAGATCGCCAATAAGCTTGCGGGTGGTGCCGCTGGCTCGGCCGCCTGGGTAACCAATGTTGGCAACGAGTACGGGCAGGTACTCGTGTCCGTCCTCACTGCAGCCGAGGGGGACGGACTGACCAACATGGCGGCCGGCCTGATGCAGCGGTACCGCAAAGCCGGAAAGGCCCCTCCAAAGGTCATGTACGTTGACCGGGACTGCTGTGTCACCGTGGGAACATCGGCAGTGCAAAAGATGTACCACGAGTGGCACGAGCTGGTGGTCAGGCTTGACGTGTGGCACCTCATGCGACGCTTCGCGAGGGGTGTCACCACAGACAGCCACCAGCTCTATGGCCTCTTCATGGCGAGGATTTCCTTCGCCATCTTCGAGTGGGACGACGAGGACGTCGCCCGCTTGAGAGAGGCCAAGCAGTCCGTGGAGGGGCGGGACGCCCACATCAAACTGTCAGCCAAGGAGCTCGCTCGCCATTGTCGCCGCCGTACGAGGGGTGCGGCGGAGACAGAGCGGCTCCTCCGGGAGGTGCTGGACACTTTCTCGGGGCTGACGGACACCATGGGCGTCCCATTGATCGACCGCGCCCGCATGGAGGAGATCTGGAGCACGCAGCGCCGCCACCTCGACTGCATCCAGGACCCAGAGGGGGTGGAGCTGTACACCAAGACGGGTGAGGTCACCAAGGGTGGTGTGAGGCTCCCCGTCTTCAGGTGTGCACGAGGCTCCACTTCCCTGGAGTCCTTCCACCTGCACCAGTGCCGCTTCATACCAGGTATATTTTTTCCACCACATTTACATGTGTTGTTGTTGTTTTGTGTTTTTGCTTTTCACTAACTCTTTGCTCTCTCCCCCCCATGTTTTTTTTTAATGTTTTCCAGGTACAACTGCAAGTGATGTCCACTTTCAGGTGTACCTGCTGGAGGGCCTGGTGCGGTGGAACGAAGACCGCGGCAGAGCGGCAGTCGAGGGAGGACAACGTGCGGCGCTGCGTTGCTACAGTGCCCAACTGCAGCACAGCTTCAACCAGCTGGCCCAGGAGTTCAAGGGGGTCACGCTGGTTGAATCCTACACGGAGCCCAGGGAGTACACAGGTACAGAGAGATCTGCGACAGACAGTGTTTGCTGCTGCTGCTGTCTTGTGGCATCTGCTAATGTGTGTGTGTGTCTTTCCCTCCCTCTCTCTCTTTCTGCAGGGGAACTCTTAGGGGTGGAGTACCTGTACTCCCAGACAAACGCTGTGCTGCAGGATCTGGGGGATCCCGACGCTCCGGATGGGACAGACGAGGCCGAGGAGGAGGACGTCACTGACACTGATGAGGGCTTCCAGGAAGAGGAGGAGGAGCCAGAGGAGATCCGTCTCCTCGCCTACCACAGCACTCTCCTCCAGGAGCCCCACAGTGTCAGAGAGGCCTCGTCATCCCAGTCGGGACCCCCCCACCCACCCCACCCACCTCCTGCCGACGACAGGATGGAGGTGCAGCCGGTTGAGGAGGAGGAGGAAGTGAGTGCACAGCTGCCTTGTAACATTTCATATTCCCTGAGGTTGTATGCTTGCTGTGTTTGCTCATGTGCTGTGTCTTGTGTGTTGTTGTGCTTTCTTTCAGGACGTCGTTGGGCCAGACGGTCACCTCGGCTACCATCACGTGGTGGCCCTGGCCCATGCCCTCGTGGAGCTGCGGCACCACGCCTTCGTCACACAGCGTCAGTCCAGAGAGGTGGTGGCTCTCTGGGACAAGCTGGCGGACTGTGACAAGGCGTCGGTGACCTTCCCCCCCCGCCACCAGGACAAGCTGGTCAAAGGCCGCTTTAAGACCAGCAACAGGCACGCTCACACGCCAGGGGTGGACAGTGTGAAGCGGTAAGCAGTCACTGCATTAATAATTTAGCTTTTTTAGAGCCTGCTATAGTCAGTCACTAACACTTTCCCTCTCCCTCTCTCTCTCTCCAGTGTCGTCCTGGGTCAGGGGGCGGGAGCGGCACAGTCTCCTAAAGCCAGCAGGCTTGTTGAAGCCATCATGCTGGAGCTGTGCCGCGCATACAGCCACGAGGGCAAGACGCTCGCCGGGGTCCGCATCAACCGCTGGGGTGCCGTCATGAGGGACTACAAACAGATACAGGACAATGTGGTCAACTGTCCTGCCCTCATGGCGAGCACCCGGATCCAGTTGTTTGATGTTAATCAGCGGACCCTGTCGATGTGGTAAGTCAATATACTTTGGCTCACAGCACTGATGTTGATAATGATTTTTAGCTTTGTTGTGATTAATAATGTATTTTTTTCTGTCTGTTTTTTTATTTCTTGTTAGGCACAACCAGAGGAGCAAGGCGATGATGCGGGACACCATCGCCATCGCAGTCCCAGGGCCCAGCGCTCCCCAGACTGCAGCGGAGCCCCTGCCTGCCCCACGGACTCTGCTGCAGCAGCCCCAACAGCCAGACCAGCCCCTCCAGCACCGCCTGCCCGCGGACGCCTCTGGTCTGGCTGCCACCATCCGGGGGCCGCTGGCCCCTGAGCTGTATGACATCATCGCCGCCTTCCAAAGTGCCACATCCTCCTCCTCCTCAGCCATGGACACCACCCCGTCCGCCATGGACACCACCCCGTCCACGCAGGCTCCCTCGTCCAGCATCGCCGCAGCCACTGCTCCAGCCGCCGCTCCAGCAATCGCCATCGCTGGAGCCATCCCCCGCTCTACTGCCTGGAGGCACAAGATCCAGGCAGAGCAGGAGCGTCGTGCCCGGGAGGAAGGGCTCTTCCTCAAGCCCTTCAAAAAGGTCTCCCGATTTCAGTGCAGGCGCTGTGGCCAGCCTAAGACCCGGGAGTACGGCCACAGCCGCTACAAACGGGAGACCTTTTGCGCCCGGGCCGACGGGGGAACAGTGGAGCAGTGGCTCCAAGAACTAAAGCGGCGAGAGCGCGAGGGGCCACTCCCACCACCACCCTGACACTGTATATAGTCTGTTTTTTTGTAAATAGTTATTGTTATTATTTTAATAAATAATTTTATTGTTCTTAAACCAAACTTCTCCTCTTTATTTATATTTTATGGCTTTAAGTCAGTTACAACATAACTTTACTGCTACTGCAGCCACCCACTTCACACTTACACACTTCACACTTGGCCTCTTTTGTCTCTCGCGATGGCCGTCCAGGCTACTCCTTTTGTCCATCATGATGGCCCATCAAGCTAAAACAATAAGGCAGAGTGGAGTAGCCACACGCCAGACGGTCTCCCAGAGGTGTGTCCAGCTCCCTTCACTGACAAAGTACAAATACAGGTGCAACATTTCTTTAAACCACACTTAGACAATATGAAGGCAATGCAGAAGACCAAGAACTGTGAGCCTGAACCAGAGGGTGTGGAGCTGGAGCTAGAGGAGCTGGAGCCAGAGGGTGTGGATCTGGAGCTAGAGGAGCTGGAGCCAGAGGGTGTGGAGCTGGAGCCAGAGGGTGTGTATCAATCTCGTTAAATTGTTTTAATCTGTGTGTACCAGTCCATTTAATTTTACCTAGACTAAAAGAGTTATTTATTACCTGTGTTTAGTGAGTGACAGCTTCAATGCTGCCACCGCCGCTGCTGCTCCAGCCAAAAAGAAGAGGAGGCCTCCAACATGCGGGGTATGTGGGTTGGAGAGGACCGCGAAGAACGGTCACACCAAGTTCCAGGGCACTCCCTACTGCCAGCTTGGGGAGGGCCCTGGAGCTAAGACGCCGGTGGAGTGGCGGCGACAGCAGAGGGCGGCCGTAGCGGTGGACTTGGCATCCAAGCCGGGGATGCCACACAGAGTCACCATAAGCCGCTGGAGGAGCAGGATGTGGAAGGACAAGAGGGTGCGGCAGGAGGAGATGGGGAAGACCCAAAGCCAGCCGGGGGACCCCTGTAATATGTGTGGCAATGAGAGGACACTGGATGAAGGGCATGCGTATTTCAAGGGGCAATTTTACTGCGAGCTGGAGGGGGGCCCTGGGTCACTCACAGCTCGTGAGTGGCTCGCGGCTCAGCGCACCCCAGACAAGGCAAAGAAGGTTCCGAGAACCACTCTGTGGAACCTCAAAAAAAGGATGGAGAGGCAGGCTGCCAGCTCTCCTTCACCTGGGCCTTCCAGGAGGAAGCCAAGACGCATTTCCACCAGCTCTTCCTCCCCTGGCCCTTCCTCCCCTGCACCTCCTTCCACTAGCTCCCCTTCCTCTGCGCCTCCTTCCCCTGGGCCTTCCAAGAGGAAGCCAAGGCGCATTTTCACCATTTCCACCAGCTCTTCCTCCCCTGGCCCTTCCTCCCCTGCACCTCCTTCCACTAGCTCCCCTTCCTCTGCGCCTCCTTCCACTGGGCCTCCCAGGAGGAAGCACAAGCCTCACAAGCCCCACAAGCTGCGTATTTGCCAGCGGTGCCTCCAGCCGGCACAAAAAGACTTTGGCCACAGTCGGTTAGGTGGGAGGAACTTCTGTGCCCTATACGCAGGCAAAAGTGTGGAGCTGTGGCTTGCTGAGAAGAGGGACCTGAGAAAAACACTCTTGTAAATATGTATATAGTTTTTTTTTTTTTACAGTCAATAGTTTTATATATATTTTTTTCTAGTTATAGTCTTACTGTTTGTGTTTTTATTTATTGTTTGTATGCTACAAATTAATTAAATTAATTGCCTAAAGACTATCTCTTCACTTTATGTGGAAGAAAACACCATAAAAGCTGGTTGAAATAAAGCCATGCTTTAATAAACAATCAATAAATGAACACACTATAAAAGCTGGTTGAAATAAAGCCATGCTTAAATAAACAATTAATAAATTAACACACCATAAAAGCTGGTTGAAATAAAGCCATGCTTAAATAAACAATTAATAAATTAACACACTATAAAAGCTGGTTGAAATAAAGCCATGCTTTGATAAACGAACCTTTGTCACAATTACAGTTTAGTTGAAATACATGGGTTTTGAAACAAATAGACAAATGTCATAAAAAGCATGTTCATAAATGCTTTGATGGGAGAAATCAACACTGGCCCTTTAACCGGTCGTCTGTGTACCCTGACGTAACCTTTGATTGACACGTGTGTCTTATTTGTCTCATTTGTATGGCCTCAAACGGCCTTGCGTCCCATTTTTCACTACATTTATTCGGGATAAATACTTAGAGGGCATCGTTTAATCCAATTTTAGGCAGGGCTGTGGGGCTAGGTCTAGGAAAACGGTAGGCAGGCGGCCGTGCGCTCCCGCGCACGGGACGGCGGCTTTCGCCGCCGTCGGGGCCAACATCGCAGAACCGTAAGTTTCCTTCGCGCAGGGGCCATGCTAATCTTCTCTGTATCGATCCAATTTTAGTAGGTGTGCTGCCGTAGCGAGCACATCCTAGAAGCTTCTCACCTCAGCATATAACCCCCCACCTCAG
>NW_027468640.1:0-30000 GCF_046254945.1 Alosa pseudoharengus | reverse complement strand
GAAAATCAGCTCTTTTCAATGTAAAAGACCCCGAGTTTTTATCTATTACGGTTCCAAAGATATAAGCGTATTTGTGCTTTCACCTGTTAAATTCTATTGATAGAGAATAAACTGCAATGTTATTATGATGGTGCCCTCTAGTGGACAATGAAAACGCACCAGATTGCCATTTTCACCTGACTCAGAAAAGAAGGTTAGAAATATTTTGTTTACTGATTATCTCTTGCCAGTATCTTGTGTTTTAATTGATGTTAACTTGTTTTTTTCTTTTTATTATGGTGTTTATTTTTTACTATAATCTTTATCTATTAAATGTTTTAGAATATATTGTCCTTCTATGCTTCCATTTGTTGTCATTGTTTGTTTTTTGTTTATGTAAAGCGCATTAAGTGAATCCTGTGAATCCGACGCGCTGCATAGAAGGTTTTTAAGGAGTCAGCGTATTGGTTCCATCAGATGAGACCCGTTTGCACCATGGCGTAGGTGTTCCAAATCAACCTCTAGTGGGTTTATATTAGGTTTATCCACCTTATCCTAAAAGGAAGTAAAGATCAGACAGGATTAATTTGTACTTTTGTGTAAAATAAGTAAGTCAATCATTTTTATTAATAAAGAACATTTACAGCAGTGCAAAAACAACCAAAGTGTTGTACAGTGACTAGCTAGAATGAAAATAGAAAAATAAAAGCAACCAGTGTACAGTTGCAACACTGGCCTTCCAATAGATAAGCAGGATAAGGAAAAACTCTGTCCAAAGTGTACAGTTGCCACACTGACAGTATTGATTAAAATGATACACAACGTGAGCTAAGGGCAATTTAGATACATAGAGTGTTTAAAACAGTGTCTTAAAGGAAGAAAGAAGCTAAAAACTAAGAGGCAAAGGCCAATTGTATATATAGTTAGAATGAAATCAGATAATTAAATGGATAAATAAATAAGAGTATGCAGTGTACCGTTACAACACTGGCATTCCAATATACTAAAGGGAAAAAAAACATCTGCAAAAAGTGTACAGTTGCAACACTGACAGTATTGATTAATAGGATACATAACGTGAGCTAAGAGCGATTTAGATACATAAGGTATTTTTTCACATTGTATTAAAAAAGGTTGGATTCTGATGTGAGCGGCGTGGTATTTATTAGATGATCAACTCTATGGTTTTCTGTGGTTTGGTATATAGGGGTTTTTATTTTCCGTTCTACTTACCTGTGATAATTTCGTTTCTGATTTGAGACTAATTTGATCACTTTTCCGAGCGGTATTCGATTCTGATGTGCGCGGCGTGGCGTTTGTTGGACGATCAACTCTATGGCCCTCTGTGGCTTGGTATCTAGGGGTTTTTATTTTCCGTTCTACTTACCTGTAATAATTTCATTTCTGATTTGAGACTAATTTGATCACTTTTCAGAGCGGTATTCGATTCTGACGTGTGCGGCGTGCCGTTTATTGCAAATTCCAAAAAAGCGGAGGTGAAGGAGCCAATTTTAGAAATTTTTATACGACACAGGTGTATCAAACGGTCTTGTGACGAGAAGCCGTGAGGGAAGATCACCAGATTGGGCAGGCCTCCCCTGATGCCGGGATTGGCATTCATACGGCCACCTCCCCAATCCTCCAGAACCCCCACAGGGGATGGAGGGCCGGAGAGGTGTGGAAAGATACAAAATAACCTGGTCACAGATCCGGTGTGGAACATGATACAACGGTCCTCACTCACGACTGGATTTACTCCAAGCGAGGTTAATGGAGGGAACGAGGGAAATGCACGGGCCAGCGCTTGTTAAGTATTTTTATAGAATCCGCGGTTATTTCCGGTGTGGAAAGCTTTTATGGGCTTGGAATTCCTCTTAATCCTATCTCTATAACCGCTGTTTAAGGTGGCGTCTTACACAATCAAGCGGGTGAGGTTCTAGATTAATTAGGCCTAGTGTTGAAATTTAAGTTTTATTATTGGATTTAGGTGTATGGTTAAAACAAGAGTCTAAGAAAGTTATTATTTACTCAGTTGTTCCAGTCAGAAGAGAAACACAAGTGCTACAGAGAAGAACTCTTCGCGGCACCCAAGGCGTCCACGGCTTTATGTGTTCTCAGACCAGACTTTGAGTAAGGATTGGGGGCGTAAATTTAAGATATCTAATTAAGGTTAGCGAGGTGTTGAGTTTTAGGAGTCAGGCCGTGTAGGGCTTAAGCTCAGAATTAAGTTTAGATATAGGGTTAAATTTTAGGTGTATGGTTAAAACGAAAGACTAAGAAAGTTATTATTTACTCAGTTGTTCAAGTCAGAAGAGAAACACAAGTGCTACAGAGAAGAACTCTTCGCGGCACCCAAGGCGTCCACGGCTTTATGTGTTCTCAGACCAGACTCTGAGCAAAGATTGGGGGTGTAAATTTAAGATATCAGGTTAAGGTTAGCGAGGTGTTGAGTTTTAGGAGTCAGGCCGTGTAGGGCTTAAGTTCAGAATTAAGTTTAGATATAGGGTTAAATTTTAGGTGTATGGTTAAAACGAAAGACTAAGAAAGTTATTATCGACTCAGTTGTTCAAGTCAGATGAGAAACACAAGTGCTACAGAGGGAACCTCTTCGCGGCACCCAAGGCGTCCACGGCTTTATGTGTTCTCAGACCAGACTCTGAGCGAGGATTGGGGGCGGAGTAGGATTAGTTATTTTTGTATGTAAAAATTATTTTGGGGTGTGATGAAAAGGTTAAGTTAAGGATAAGGGCATGTAATGGCATTACATTTTAGATTTAGAAGCGATGGTTGAGGGTGTTACGAAAAGGGGTCGACTCATGATTAGGGGGGGATATTACGTGGGGAAGAGTCACCACAGTGAGCTGTTATCACCACTGTGCCAAGATCGGCATCTAAGAATTTTAGACCTCCAACAATTCATTGCCCCAGGCGGGGAATGGAGCCTCAGGAGGTTTGATGAAAGGAATTTTTATTTTTTCAACCTTGTGTCTTTGTAACAGGCTTGGTCCGATAGGCTCTGGCGGGTTAGGTGTTAGACAATGTACAACGATCCTCCCCAAACTTAGATTTACTCCAAGCGAGGTTAAAAGGAGGAGTCGAGGAAATGCACGGGCCGGCGCTTGTTAAGCATTGTCACAAGACTTGTGGTTATTTCTGGTGTGGAAAGCTTTTATGGGCTTAGAATTCCTCTTAATCCTATCTACATATCAATTTTTAAGGTGGCGACTTAACGGATCAAAATGGTGAGTTTCTAGAATAATTGGTCATAGTGTTGAGTTTTAGGAGGTCAGACCGTTTTCAGGTTAAATTTAGAGTTAAATTTAAATGTAGGATTACAAGAAGAGACCATATAGTGTTGAGTTTTAAGAGTCAGGCCCTACTGGGTTAATTTTAGGATTGAATTTTTAGGTGTAGGGTCAAGGTGAGAAACCCTATTGCTGTGGGTTGGTTAAGTTAAGGGTTAAGATTAGGCATAATGTTGCAGTGACAGGTTAAGGTTAGTAGTTGGGTTAGATTCAGGGATACAATACATATGTGTTTTTGGTTAAGATTAGGTATAATGTTGCAGTGACAGGTTAAGGTTAGTAGTTGGGTAAGATTCAGGGATACAATACATATATGTTTTTGGTTAAGATTTAGGCATAATGTTGCAGTGACAGGTTAAGGTTAGTAGTTGGGTAAGATTCAGGGATACAATACATATGTGTTTTTGGTTAAGACTAGGCATAATGTTCCAGTGACAGGTTAAGGTTAGTAGTTGGGTAGATTCAGGGATACAATACATATGTGTTTTTGGTTAAGATTAGGTATAATGTTGCAGTGACAGGTTAAGGTTAGTAATTGGGTAAGATTCAGGGATACAATACATATGTGTTTTTGGTTAAGATTTAGGCATAATGTTGTAGTGACAGGTTAAGGTTAGTAGTTGGGTAAGATTCAGGGAAACAATACTTATGTGTTTTTGGTTAAGATTAGGCATAATGTTCCAGTGACAGGTTAAGGTTAGTAGTTGGGTTAGATTCAGGGATACAATACATATGTGTTTTTGGTTAAGATTTAGGCATAATGTTGCAGTGACAGGTTAAGGTTAGTAGTTGGGTTAGATTCAGGGATACAATACATATGTGTTTTTGGTTAAGATTAGGCATAATGTTGCAGTGACAGGTTAAGGTTAGTAGTTGGGTAAGATTCAGGGATACAACACATATGTGTTTTTGGTTAAGCTTAGGCATAATGTTGTAATGACAGGTTAAGGTTAGTAATTGGGTTAGATTTAGGGATACAATCCCTATGTGTTTCGAGTGAGTCTGTAATTGGGTTTGGCTTGACGTCTATTTAGATAAGCCATTTTGGAGTGGGTTGGTACAGATAGAGGTTAAATTTAATTATAATATTGAGTTTAAGGGGGTTTTCAGATTAAGTTTATAGTTTATAGTTAAGAATAGCTTTAGGGATACCTAAAGTTAGAAAGTAAGTGAAACGTTGGACTTTTTGTTGAATCAGTAACAGGTTAAGGTTAGGAATTGGAATCAGTGACCGGTTAAGATGAGGAATTGGATTAGGTTCAGGAATATAGACACTATGTGCTCGGAGTGAGTCTGGAGTTGATTTTGATATGTCATTTAAGAAGTTCTCAACTTCAAAGATTTTTCATACGGAATTGTTTTTTGATTTTGTATAAACCTTGTATAAATAAAGATGAAAGAGTCCGACTGTATTTCTTTGAAAAGTCCTATTTTCACAGAAACTAAGTGGGAGGCCCCACCAGACTGTGAAATGTTTTGTAGGACACATCTTCAGTAGTGCTCCTCAGAATCATCGGATGTTTCAGGCCTTTAGTCACTATACACCCTCATCTGAGGCGGCCTCGCTATAGGATGATCAGTCCTTAGCGTGTGTCCCCTGTCCAATTGGGTTAACCTATTACGACAAAAATGGAGTGAAAATTCGCAGTAAAGGCTGAGTAGAACCATAGTAGAACCTGTGGAGTTGGTTTTAAATCATGATAGTGCTGTTTGTCTTTTATGGGGGGCCCGTGAATGGTATTGTGCCCCAACCCCAATGAGGGGCTAAGCAGAACATTTTGAATGTTTTGAGGCTCCTATTAAAGGATACAGAATGTTTGATAGATAAAGCATATGATCCAGCTTCTCTATTTTTATTGTTCCATAAGTTGAGAGTGGTTTGAATAGGGTAGGGTAATCGCCGGTTGCGTTAGCTGGGAGTAAGAGTTGTTGACCTGGAATTGGGATAAATGGTGCTGGTTAATGTTGTCCAGATTAGTGCCGATGAGGTGCAAAGGAGGCTAACGATTCAGGAGTAGGGAGGTCATTGTTTAATGTAATTATCACTTTAAGGGTGGAATAATAGCGATCTCAAAACATGGCTACTGGGGTTGATATCCTAATTAGTTTAATAGTAGAGATTGTGCTCTTTATAACGTAAAAAACCGGAAGTTTTTAACTGTTACCGTTCCAGAGATATAAGCTTTTTTATGTCCTTAATTTCAACTGCATCTTAAGATTGGAAAATCGCGATTTCAGAAAAACGGTTGTTGGGGTTGCTGACCTAGTCAGTTTAATAGTAGAGACTGTGCTCTTTACAATGCAAAAAACTAGAAGTTTCTAACCCTTTTGGTTCTCGAGATATGGGGGGTTTTTTGTGCTTAATGTTTACCACTTTTTCATATTACCTACATTTTGAACTTCGTCTTCGATCCGTCGTTGTGAGATTGTAACGATTGTTCTCTTAGTGTGTTTACAAGTAGAGAAGATGTTCTTTTTAATGCAGAAAACTAGAAGTTTGTAGCTTTTGTGGTTCCCGAGATACGAAGGCACAAACGTGGTTAGGTTGGTCTCTCACTCACTTCCTGGTTCTGAGGTTTGTTAAACTTCCGGTTTACAATTTCGTCTTTGGTTTGCTGATTCGGGATTATTAAGGTTGCAAAATCAGTCGGTTTACATGAGGAAAATCAGCTCTTTTCAATGTAAAAGACCCCGAGTTTTTATCTATTACGGTTCCAAAGATATAAGCGTATTTGTGCTTTCACCTGTTAAATTCTATTGATAGAGAATAAACTGCAATGTTATTATGATGGTGCCCTCTAGTGGACAATGAAAACGCACCAGATTGCCATTTTCACCTGACTCAGAAAAGAAGGTTAGAAATATTTTGTTTACTGATTATCTCTTGCCAGTATCTTGTGTTTTAATTGATGTTAACTTGTTTTTTTCTTTTTATTATGGTGTTTATTTTTTACTATAATCTTTATCTATTAAATGTTTTAGAATATATTGTCCTTCTATGCTTCCATTTGTTGTCATTGTTTGTTTTTTGTTTATGTAAAGCGCATTAAGTGAATCCTGTGAATCCGACGCGCTGCATAGAAGGTTTTTAAGGAGTCAGCGTATTGGTTCCATCAGATGAGACCCGTTTGCACCATGGCGTAGGTGTTCCAAATCAACCTCTAGTGGGTTTATATTAGGTTTATCCACCTTATCCTAAAAGGAAGTAAAGATCAGACAGGATTAATTTGTACTTTTGTGTAAAATAAGTAAGTCAATCATTTTTATTAATAAAGAACATTTACAGCAGTGCAAAAACAACCAAAGTGTTGTACAGTGACTAGCTAGAATGAAAATAGAAAAATAAAAGCAACCAGTGTACAGTTGCAACACTGGCCTTCCAATAGATAAGCAGGATAAGGAAAAACTCTGTCCAAAGTGTACAGTTGCCACACTGACAGTATTGATTAAAATGATACACAACGTGAGCTAAGGGCAATTTAGATACATAGAGTGTTTAAAACAGTGTCTTAAAGGAAGAAAGAAGCTAAAAACTAAGAGGCAAAGGCCAATTGTATATATAGTTAGAATGAAATCAGATAATTAAATGGATAAATAAATAAGAGTATGCAGTGTACCGTTACAACACTGGCATTCCAATATACTAAAGGGAAAAAAAACATCTGCAAAAAGTGTACAGTTGCAACACTGACAGTATTGATTAATAGGATACATAACGTGAGCTAAGAGCGATTTAGATACATAAGGTATTTTTTCACATTGTATTAAAAAAGGTTGGATTCTGATGTGAGCGGCGTGGTATTTATTAGATGATCAACTCTATGGTTTTCTGTGGTTTGGTATATAGGGGTTTTTATTTTCCGTTCTACTTACCTGTGATAATTTCGTTTCTGATTTGAGACTAATTTGATCACTTTTCCGAGCGGTATTCGATTCTGATGTGCGCGGCGTGGCGTTTGTTGGACGATCAACTCTATGGCCCTCTGTGGCTTGGTATCTAGGGGTTTTTATTTTCCGTTCTACTTACCTGTAATAATTTCATTTCTGATTTGAGACTAATTTGATCACTTTTCAGAGCGGTATTCGATTCTGACGTGTGCGGCGTGCCGTTTATTGCAAATTCCAAAAAAGCGGAGGTGAAGGAGCCAATTTTAGAAATTTTTATACGACACAGGTGTATCAAACGGTCTTGTGACGAGAAGCCGTGAGGGAAGATCACCAGATTGGGCAGGCCTCCCCTGATGCCGGGATTGGCATTCATACGGCCACCTCCCCAATCCTCCAGAACCCCCACAGGGGATGGAGGGCCGGAGAGGTGTGGAAAGATACAAAATAACCTGGTCACAGATCCGGTGTGGAACATGATACAACGGTCCTCACTCACGACTGGATTTACTCCAAGCGAGGTTAATGGAGGGAACGAGGGAAATGCACGGGCCAGCGCTTGTTAAGTATTTTTATAGAATCCGCGGTTATTTCCGGTGTGGAAAGCTTTTATGGGCTTGGAATTCCTCTTAATCCTATCTCTATAACCGCTGTTTAAGGTGGCGTCTTACACAATCAAGCGGGTGAGGTTCTAGATTAATTAGGCCTAGTGTTGAAATTTAAGTTTTATTATTGGATTTAGGTGTATGGTTAAAACAAGAGTCTAAGAAAGTTATTATTTACTCAGTTGTTCCAGTCAGAAGAGAAACACAAGTGCTACAGAGAAGAACTCTTCGCGGCACCCAAGGCGTCCACGGCTTTATGTGTTCTCAGACCAGACTTTGAGTAAGGATTGGGGGCGTAAATTTAAGATATCTAATTAAGGTTAGCGAGGTGTTGAGTTTTAGGAGTCAGGCCGTGTAGGGCTTAAGCTCAGAATTAAGTTTAGATATAGGGTTAAATTTTAGGTGTATGGTTAAAACGAAAGACTAAGAAAGTTATTATTTACTCAGTTGTTCAAGTCAGAAGAGAAACACAAGTGCTACAGAGAAGAACTCTTCGCGGCACCCAAGGCGTCCACGGCTTTATGTGTTCTCAGACCAGACTCTGAGCAAAGATTGGGGGTGTAAATTTAAGATATCAGGTTAAGGTTAGCGAGGTGTTGAGTTTTAGGAGTCAGGCCGTGTAGGGCTTAAGTTCAGAATTAAGTTTAGATATAGGGTTAAATTTTAGGTGTATGGTTAAAACGAAAGACTAAGAAAGTTATTATCGACTCAGTTGTTCAAGTCAGATGAGAAACACAAGTGCTACAGAGGGAACCTCTTCGCGGCACCCAAGGCGTCCACGGCTTTATGTGTTCTCAGACCAGACTCTGAGCGAGGATTGGGGGCGGAGTAGGATTAGTTATTTTTGTATGTAAAAATTATTTTGGGGTGTGATGAAAAGGTTAAGTTAAGGATAAGGGCATGTAATGGCATTACATTTTAGATTTAGAAGCGATGGTTGAGGGTGTTACGAAAAGGGGTCGACTCATGATTAGGGGGGGATATTACGTGGGGAAGAGTCACCACAGTGAGCTGTTATCACCACTGTGCCAAGATCGGCATCTAAGAATTTTAGACCTCCAACAATTCATTGCCCCAGGCGGGGAATGGAGCCTCAGGAGGTTTGATGAAAGGAATTTTTATTTTTTCAACCTTGTGTCTTTGTAACAGGCTTGGTCCGATAGGCTCTGGCGGGTTAGGTGTTAGACAATGTACAACGATCCTCCCCAAACTTAGATTTACTCCAAGCGAGGTTAAAAGGAGGAGTCGAGGAAATGCACGGGCCGGCGCTTGTTAAGCATTGTCACAAGACTTGTGGTTATTTCTGGTGTGGAAAGCTTTTATGGGCTTAGAATTCCTCTTAATCCTATCTACATATCAATTTTTAAGGTGGCGACTTAACGGATCAAAATGGTGAGTTTCTAGAATAATTGGTCATAGTGTTGAGTTTTAGGAGGTCAGACCGTTTTCAGGTTAAATTTAGAGTTAAATTTAAATGTAGGATTACAAGAAGAGACCATATAGTGTTGAGTTTTAAGAGTCAGGCCCTACTGGGTTAATTTTAGGATTGAATTTTTAGGTGTAGGGTCAAGGTGAGAAACCCTATTGCTGTGGGTTGGTTAAGTTAAGGGTTAAGATTAGGCATAATGTTGCAGTGACAGGTTAAGGTTAGTAGTTGGGTTAGATTCAGGGATACAATACATATGTGTTTTTGGTTAAGATTAGGTATAATGTTGCAGTGACAGGTTAAGGTTAGTAGTTGGGTAAGATTCAGGGATACAATACATATATGTTTTTGGTTAAGATTTAGGCATAATGTTGCAGTGACAGGTTAAGGTTAGTAGTTGGGTAAGATTCAGGGATACAATACATATGTGTTTTTGGTTAAGACTAGGCATAATGTTCCAGTGACAGGTTAAGGTTAGTAGTTGGGTAGATTCAGGGATACAATACATATGTGTTTTTGGTTAAGATTAGGTATAATGTTGCAGTGACAGGTTAAGGTTAGTAATTGGGTAAGATTCAGGGATACAATACATATGTGTTTTTGGTTAAGATTTAGGCATAATGTTGTAGTGACAGGTTAAGGTTAGTAGTTGGGTAAGATTCAGGGAAACAATACTTATGTGTTTTTGGTTAAGATTAGGCATAATGTTCCAGTGACAGGTTAAGGTTAGTAGTTGGGTTAGATTCAGGGATACAATACATATGTGTTTTTGGTTAAGATTTAGGCATAATGTTGCAGTGACAGGTTAAGGTTAGTAGTTGGGTTAGATTCAGGGATACAATACATATGTGTTTTTGGTTAAGATTAGGCATAATGTTGCAGTGACAGGTTAAGGTTAGTAGTTGGGTAAGATTCAGGGATACAACACATATGTGTTTTTGGTTAAGCTTAGGCATAATGTTGTAATGACAGGTTAAGGTTAGTAATTGGGTTAGATTTAGGGATACAATCCCTATGTGTTTCGAGTGAGTCTGTAATTGGGTTTGGCTTGACGTCTATTTAGATAAGCCATTTTGGAGTGGGTTGGTACAGATAGAGGTTAAATTTAATTATAATATTGAGTTTAAGGGGGTTTTCAGATTAAGTTTATAGTTTATAGTTAAGAATAGCTTTAGGGATACCTAAAGTTAGAAAGTAAGTGAAACGTTGGACTTTTTGTTGAATCAGTAACAGGTTAAGGTTAGGAATTGGAATCAGTGACCGGTTAAGATGAGGAATTGGATTAGGTTCAGGAATATAGACACTATGTGCTCGGAGTGAGTCTGGAGTTGATTTTGATATGTCATTTAAGAAGTTCTCAACTTCAAAGATTTTTCATACGGAATTGTTTTTTGATTTTGTATAAACCTTGTATAAATAAAGATGAAAGAGTCCGACTGTATTTCTTTGAAAAGTCCTATTTTCACAGAAACTAAGTGGGAGGCCCCACCAGACTGTGAAATGTTTTGTAGGACACATCTTCAGTAGTGCTCCTCAGAATCATCGGATGTTTCAGGCCTTTAGTCACTATACACCCTCATCTGAGGCGGCCTCGCTATAGGATGATCAGTCCTTAGCGTGTGTCCCCTGTCCAATTGGGTTAACCTATTACGACAAAAATGGAGTGAAAATTCGCAGTAAAGGCTGAGTAGAACCATAGTAGAACCTGTGGAGTTGGTTTTAAATCATGATAGTGCTGTTTGTCTTTTATGGGGGGCCCGTGAATGGTATTGTGCACCAACCCCAATGAGGGGCTAAGCAGAACATTTTGAATGTTTTGAGGCTCCTATTAAAGGATACAGAATGTTTGATAGATAAAGCATATGATCCAGCTTCTCTATTTTTATTGTTCCATAAGTTGAGAGTGGTTTGAATAGGGTAGGGTAATCGCCGGTTGCGTTAGCTGGGAGTAAGAGTTGTTGACCTGGAATTGGGATAAATGGTGCTGGTTAATGTTGTCCAGATTAGTGCCGATGAGGTGCAAAGGAGGCTAACGATTCAGGAGTAGGGAGGTCATTGTTTAATGTAATTATCACTTTAAGGGTGGAATAATAGCGATCTCAAAACATGGCTACTGGGGTTGATATCCTAATTAGTTTAATAGTAGAGATTGTGCTCTTTATAACGTAAAAAACCGGAAGTTTTTAACTGTTACCGTTCCAGAGATATAAGCTTTTTTATGTCCTTAATTTCAACTGCATCTTAAGATTGGAAAATCGCGATTTCAGAAAAACGGTTGTTGGGGTTGCTGACCTAGTCAGTTTAATAGTAGAGACTGTGCTCTTTACAATGCAAAAAACTAGAAGTTTCTAACCCTTTTGGTTCTCGAGATATGGGGGGTTTTTTGTGCTTAATGTTTACCACTTTTTCATATTACCTACATTTTGAACTTCGTCTTCGATCCGTCGTTGTGAGATTGTAACGATTGTTCTCTTAGTGTGTTTACAAGTAGAGAAGATGTTCTTTTTAATGCAGAAAACTAGAAGTTTGTAGCTTTTGTGGTTCCCGAGATACGAAGGCACAAACGTGGTTAGGTTGGTCTCTCACTCACTTCCTGGTTCTGAGGTTTGTTAAACTTCCGGTTTACAATTTCGTCTTTGGTTTGCTGATTCGGGATTATTAAGGTTGCAAAATCAGTCGGTTTACATGAGGAAAATCAGCTCTTTTCAATGTAAAAGACCCCGAGTTTTTATCTATTACGGTTCCAAAGATATAAGCGTATTTGTGCTTTCACCTGTTAAATTCTATTGATAGAGAATAAACTGCAATGTTATTATGATGGTGCCCTCTAGTGGACAATGAAAACGCACCAGATTGCCATTTTCACCTGACTCAGAAAAGAAGGTTAGAAATATTTTGTTTACTGATTATCTCTTGCCAGTATCTTGTGTTTTAATTGATGTTAACTTGTTTTTTTCTTTTTATTATGGTGTTTATTTTTTACTATAATCTTTATCTATTAAATGTTTTAGAATATATTGTCCTTCTATGCTTCCATTTGTTGTCATTGTTTGTTTTTTGTTTATGTAAAGCGCATTAAGTGAATCCTGTGAATCCGACGCGCTGCATAGAAGGTTTTTAAGGAGTCAGCGTATTGGTTCCATCAGATGAGACCCGTTTGCACCATGGCGTAGGTGTTCCAAATCAACCTCTAGTGGGTTTATATTAGGTTTATCCACCTTATCCTAAAAGGAAGTAAAGATCAGACAGGATTAATTTGTACTTTTGTGTAAAATAAGTAAGTCAATCATTTTTATTAATAAAGAACATTTACAGCAGTGCAAAAACAACCAAAGTGTTGTACAGTGACTAGCTAGAATGAAAATAGAAAAATAAAAGCAACCAGTGTACAGTTGCAACACTGGCCTTCCAATAGATAAGCAGGATAAGGAAAAACTCTGTCCAAAGTGTACAGTTGCCACACTGACAGTATTGATTAAAATGATACACAACGTGAGCTAAGGGCAATTTAGATACATAGAGTGTTTAAAACAGTGTCTTAAAGGAAGAAAGAAGCTAAAAACTAAGAGGCAAAGGCCAATTGTATATATAGTTAGAATGAAATCAGATAATTAAATGGATAAATAAATAAGAGTATGCAGTGTACCGTTACAACACTGGCATTCCAATATACTAAAGGGAAAAAAAACATCTGCAAAAAGTGTACAGTTGCAACACTGACAGTATTGATTAATAGGATACATAACGTGAGCTAAGAGCGATTTAGATACATAAGGTATTTTTTCACATTGTATTAAAAAAGGTTGGATTCTGATGTGAGCGGCGTGGTATTTATTAGATGATCAACTCTATGGTTTTCTGTGGTTTGGTATATAGGGGTTTTTATTTTCCGTTCTACTTACCTGTGATAATTTCGTTTCTGATTTGAGACTAATTTGATCACTTTTCCGAGCGGTATTCGATTCTGATGTGCGCGGCGTGGCGTTTGTTGGACGATCAACTCTATGGCCCTCTGTGGCTTGGTATCTAGGGGTTTTTATTTTCCGTTCTACTTACCTGTAATAATTTCATTTCTGATTTGAGACTAATTTGATCACTTTTCAGAGCGGTATTCGATTCTGACGTGTGCGGCGTGCCGTTTATTGCAAATTCCAAAAAAGCGGAGGTGAAGGAGCCAATTTTAGAAATTTTTATACGACACAGGTGTATCAAACGGTCTTGTGACGAGAAGCCGTGAGGGAAGATCACCAGATTGGGCAGGCCTCCCCTGATGCCGGGATTGGCATTCATACGGCCACCTCCCCAATCCTCCAGAACCCCCACAGGGGATGGAGGGCCGGAGAGGTGTGGAAAGATACAAAATAACCTGGTCACAGATCCGGTGTGGAACATGATACAACGGTCCTCACTCACGACTGGATTTACTCCAAGCGAGGTTAATGGAGGGAACGAGGGAAATGCACGGGCCAGCGCTTGTTAAGTATTTTTATAGAATCCGCGGTTATTTCCGGTGTGGAAAGCTTTTATGGGCTTGGAATTCCTCTTAATCCTATCTCTATAACCGCTGTTTAAGGTGGCGTCTTACACAATCAAGCGGGTGAGGTTCTAGATTAATTAGGCCTAGTGTTGAAATTTAAGTTTTATTATTGGATTTAGGTGTATGGTTAAAACAAGAGTCTAAGAAAGTTATTATTTACTCAGTTGTTCCAGTCAGAAGAGAAACACAAGTGCTACAGAGAAGAACTCTTCGCGGCACCCAAGGCGTCCACGGCTTTATGTGTTCTCAGACCAGACTTTGAGTAAGGATTGGGGGCGTAAATTTAAGATATCTAATTAAGGTTAGCGAGGTGTTGAGTTTTAGGAGTCAGGCCGTGTAGGGCTTAAGCTCAGAATTAAGTTTAGATATAGGGTTAAATTTTAGGTGTATGGTTAAAACGAAAGACTAAGAAAGTTATTATTTACTCAGTTGTTCAAGTCAGAAGAGAAACACAAGTGCTACAGAGAAGAACTCTTCGCGGCACCCAAGGCGTCCACGGCTTTATGTGTTCTCAGACCAGACTCTGAGCAAAGATTGGGGGTGTAAATTTAAGATATCAGGTTAAGGTTAGCGAGGTGTTGAGTTTTAGGAGTCAGGCCGTGTAGGGCTTAAGTTCAGAATTAAGTTTAGATATAGGGTTAAATTTTAGGTGTATGGTTAAAACGAAAGACTAAGAAAGTTATTATCGACTCAGTTGTTCAAGTCAGATGAGAAACACAAGTGCTACAGAGGGAACCTCTTCGCGGCACCCAAGGCGTCCACGGCTTTATGTGTTCTCAGACCAGACTCTGAGCGAGGATTGGGGGCGGAGTAGGATTAGTTATTTTTGTATGTAAAAATTATTTTGGGGTGTGATGAAAAGGTTAAGTTAAGGATAAGGGCATGTAATGGCATTACATTTTAGATTTAGAAGCGATGGTTGAGGGTGTTACGAAAAGGGGTCGACTCATGATTAGGGGGGGATATTACGTGGGGAAGAGTCACCACAGTGAGCTGTTATCACCACTGTGCCAAGATCGGCATCTAAGAATTTTAGACCTCCAACAATTCATTGCCCCAGGCGGGGAATGGAGCCTCAGGAGGTTTGATGAAAGGAATTTTTATTTTTTCAACCTTGTGTCTTTGTAACAGGCTTGGTCCGATAGGCTCTGGCGGGTTAGGTGTTAGACAATGTACAACGATCCTCCCCAAACTTAGATTTACTCCAAGCGAGGTTAAAAGGAGGAGTCGAGGAAATGCACGGGCCGGCGCTTGTTAAGCATTGTCACAAGACTTGTGGTTATTTCTGGTGTGGAAAGCTTTTATGGGCTTAGAATTCCTCTTAATCCTATCTACATATCAATTTTTAAGGTGGCGACTTAACGGATCAAAATGGTGAGTTTCTAGAATAATTGGTCATAGTGTTGAGTTTTAGGAGGTCAGACCGTTTTCAGGTTAAATTTAGAGTTAAATTTAAATGTAGGATTACAAGAAGAGACCATATAGTGTTGAGTTTTAAGAGTCAGGCCCTACTGGGTTAATTTTAGGATTGAATTTTTAGGTGTAGGGTCAAGGTGAGAAACCCTATTGCTGTGGGTTGGTTAAGTTAAGGGTTAAGATTAGGCATAATGTTGCAGTGACAGGTTAAGGTTAGTAGTTGGGTTAGATTCAGGGATACAATACATATGTGTTTTTGGTTAAGATTAGGTATAATGTTGCAGTGACAGGTTAAGGTTAGTAGTTGGGTAAGATTCAGGGATACAATACATATATGTTTTTGGTTAAGATTTAGGCATAATGTTGCAGTGACAGGTTAAGGTTAGTAGTTGGGTAAGATTCAGGGATACAATACATATGTGTTTTTGGTTAAGACTAGGCATAATGTTCCAGTGACAGGTTAAGGTTAGTAGTTGGGTAGATTCAGGGATACAATACATATGTGTTTTTGGTTAAGATTAGGTATAATGTTGCAGTGACAGGTTAAGGTTAGTAATTGGGTAAGATTCAGGGATACAATACATATGTGTTTTTGGTTAAGATTTAGGCATAATGTTGTAGTGACAGGTTAAGGTTAGTAGTTGGGTAAGATTCAGGGAAACAATACTTATGTGTTTTTGGTTAAGATTAGGCATAATGTTCCAGTGACAGGTTAAGGTTAGTAGTTGGGTTAGATTCAGGGATACAATACATATGTGTTTTTGGTTAAGATTTAGGCATAATGTTGCAGTGACAGGTTAAGGTTAGTAGTTGGGTTAGATTCAGGGATACAATACATATGTGTTTTTGGTTAAGATTAGGCATAATGTTGCAGTGACAGGTTAAGGTTAGTAGTTGGGTAAGATTCAGGGATACAACACATATGTGTTTTTGGTTAAGCTTAGGCATAATGTTGTAATGACAGGTTAAGGTTAGTAATTGGGTTAGATTTAGGGATACAATCCCTATGTGTTTCGAGTGAGTCTGTAATTGGGTTTGGCTTGACGTCTATTTAGATAAGCCATTTTGGAGTGGGTTGGTACAGATAGAGGTTAAATTTAATTATAATATTGAGTTTAAGGGGGTTTTCAGATTAAGTTTATAGTTTATAGTTAAGAATAGCTTTAGGGATACCTAAAGTTAGAAAGTAAGTGAAACGTTGGACTTTTTGTTGAATCAGTAACAGGTTAAGGTTAGGAATTGGAATCAGTGACCGGTTAAGATGAGGAATTGGATTAGGTTCAGGAATATAGACACTATGTGCTCGGAGTGAGTCTGGAGTTGATTTTGATATGTCATTTAAGAAGTTCTCAACTTCAAAGATTTTTCATACGGAATTGTTTTTTGATTTTGTATAAACCTTGTATAAATAAAGATGAAAGAGTCCGACTGTATTTCTTTGAAAAGTCCTATTTTCACAGAAACTAAGTGGGAGGCCCCACCAGACTGTGAAATGTTTTGTAGGACACATCTTCAGTAGTGCTCCTCAGAATCATCGGATGTTTCAGGCCTTTAGTCACTATACACCCTCATCTGAGGCGGCCTCGCTATAGGATGATCAGTCCTTAGCGTGTGTCCCCTGTCCAATTGGGTTAACCTATTACGACAAAAATGGAGTGAAAATTCGCAGTAAAGGCTGAGTAGAACCATAGTAGAACCTGTGGAGTTGGTTTTAAATCATGATAGTGCTGTTTGTCTTTTATGGGGGGCCCGTGAATGGTATTGTGCACCAACCCCAATGAGGGGCTAAGCAGAACATTTTGAATGTTTTGAGGCTCCTATTAAAGGATACAGAATGTTTGATAGATAAAGCATATGATCCAGCTTCTCTATTTTTATTGTTCCATAAGTTGAGAGTGGTTTGAATAGGGTAGGGTAATCGCCGGTTGCGTTAGCTGGGAGTAAGAGTTGTTGACCTGGAATTGGGATAAATGGTGCTGGTTAATGTTGTCCAGATTAGTGCCGATGAGGTGCAAAGGAGGCTAACGATTCAGGAGTAGGGAGGTCATTGTTTAATGTAATTATCACTTTAAGGGTGGAATAATAGCGATCTCAAAACATGGCTACTGGGGTTGATATCCTAATTAGTTTAATAGTAGAGATTGTGCTCTTTATAACGTAAAAAACCGGAAGTTTTTAACTGTTACCGTTCCAGAGATATAAGCTTTTTTATGTCCTTAATTTCAACTGCATCTTAAGATTGGAAAATCGCGATTTCAGAAAAACGGTTGTTGGGGTTGCTGACCTAGTCAGTTTAATAGTAGAGACTGTGCTCTTTACAATGCAAAAAACTAGAAGTTTCTAACCCTTTTGGTTCTCGAGATATGGGGGGTTTTTTGTGCTTAATGTTTACCACTTTTTCATATTACCTACATTTTGAACTTCGTCTTCGATCCGTCGTTGTGAGATTGTAACGATTGTTCTCTTAGTGTGTTTACAAGTAGAGAAGATGTTCTTTTTAATGCAGAAAACTAGAAGTTTGTAGCTTTTGTGGTTCCCGAGATACGAAGGCACAAACGTGGTTAGGTTGGTCTCTCACTCACTTCCTGGTTCTGAGGTTTGTTAAACTTCCGGTTTACAATTTCGTCTTTGGTTTGCTGATTCGGGATTATTAAGGTTGCAAAATCAGTCGGTTTACATGAGGAAAATCAGCTCTTTTCAATGTAAAAGACCCCGAGTTTTTATCTATTACGGTTCCAAAGATATAAGCGTATTTGTGCTTTCACCTGTTAAATTCTATTGATAGAGAATAAACTGCAATGTTATTATGATGGTGCCCTCTAGTGGACAATGAAAACGCACCAGATTGCCATTTTCACCTGACTCAGAAAAGAAGGTTAGAAATATTTTGTTTACTGATTATCTCTTGCCAGTATCTTGTGTTTTAATTGATGTTAACTTGTTTTTTTCTTTTTATTATGGTGTTTATTTTTTACTATAATCTTTATCTATTAAATGTTTTAGAATATATTGTCCTTCTATGCTTCCATTTGTTGTCATTGTTTGTTTTTTGTTTATGTAAAGCGCATTAAGTGAATCCTGTGAATCCGACGCGCTGCATAGAAGGTTTTTAAGGAGTCAGCGTATTGGTTCCATCAGATGAGACCCGTTTGCACCATGGCGTAGGTGTTCCAAATCAACCTCTAGTGGGTTTATATTAGGTTTATCCACCTTATCCTAAAAGGAAGTAAAGATCAGACAGGATTAATTTGTACTTTTGTGTAAAATAAGTAAGTCAATCATTTTTATTAATAAAGAACATTTACAGCAGTGCAAAAACAACCAAAGTGTTGTACAGTGACTAGCTAGAATGAAAATAGAAAAATAAAAGCAACCAGTGTACAGTTGCAACACTGGCCTTCCAATAGATAAGCAGGATAAGGAAAAACTCTGTCCAAAGTGTACAGTTGCCACACTGACAGTATTGATTAAAATGATACACAACGTGAGCTAAGGGCAATTTAGATACATAGAGTGTTTAAAACAGTGTCTTAAAGGAAGAAAGAAGCTAAAAACTAAGAGGCAAAGGCCAATTGTATATATAGTTAGAATGAAATCAGATAATTAAATGGATAAATAAATAAGAGTATGCAGTGTACCGTTACAACACTGGCATTCCAATATACTAAAGGGAAAAAAAACATCTGCAAAAAGTGTACAGTTGCAACACTGACAGTATTGATTAATAGGATACATAACGTGAGCTAAGAGCGATTTAGATACATAAGGTATTTTTTCACATTGTATTAAAAAAGGTTGGATTCTGATGTGAGCGGCGTGGTATTTATTAGATGATCAACTCTATGGTTTTCTGTGGTTTGGTATATAGGGGTTTTTATTTTCCGTTCTACTTACCTGTGATAATTTCGTTTCTGATTTGAGACTAATTTGATCACTTTTCCGAGCGGTATTCGATTCTGATGTGCGCGGCGTGGCGTTTGTTGGACGATCAACTCTATGGCCCTCTGTGGCTTGGTATCTAGGGGTTTTTATTTTCCGTTCTACTTACCTGTAATAATTTCATTTCTGATTTGAGACTAATTTGATCACTTTTCAGAGCGGTATTCGATTCTGACGTGTGCGGCGTGCCGTTTATTGCAAATTCCAAAAAAGCGGAGGTGAAGGAGCCAATTTTAGAAATTTTTATACGACACAGGTGTATCAAACGGTCTTGTGACGAGAAGCCGTGAGGGAAGATCACCAGATTGGGCAGGCCTCCCCTGATGCCGGGATTGGCATTCATACGGCCACCTCCCCAATCCTCCAGAACCCCCACAGGGGATGGAGGGCCGGAGAGGTGTGGAAAGATACAAAATAACCTGGTCACAGATCCGGTGTGGAACATGATACAACGGTCCTCACTCACGACTGGATTTACTCCAAGCGAGGTTAATGGAGGGAACGAGGGAAATGCACGGGCCAGCGCTTGTTAAGTATTTTTATAGAATCCGCGGTTATTTCCGGTGTGGAAAGCTTTTATGGGCTTGGAATTCCTCTTAATCCTATCTCTATAACCGCTGTTTAAGGTGGCGTCTTACACAATCAAGCGGGTGAGGTTCTAGATTAATTAGGCCTAGTGTTGAAATTTAAGTTTTATTATTGGATTTAGGTGTATGGTTAAAACAAGAGTCTAAGAAAGTTATTATTTACTCAGTTGTTCCAGTCAGAAGAGAAACACAAGTGCTACAGAGAAGAACTCTTCGCGGCACCCAAGGCGTCCACGGCTTTATGTGTTCTCAGACCAGACTTTGAGTAAGGATTGGGGGCGTAAATTTAAGATATCTAATTAAGGTTAGCGAGGTGTTGAGTTTTAGGAGTCAGGCCGTGTAGGGCTTAAGCTCAGAATTAAGTTTAGATATAGGGTTAAATTTTAGGTGTATGGTTAAAACGAAAGACTAAGAAAGTTATTATTTACTCAGTTGTTCAAGTCAGAAGAGAAACACAAGTGCTACAGAGAAGAACTCTTCGCGGCACCCAAGGCGTCCACGGCTTTATGTGTTCTCAGACCAGACTCTGAGCAAAGATTGGGGGTGTAAATTTAAGATATCAGGTTAAGGTTAGCGAGGTGTTGAGTTTTAGGAGTCAGGCCGTGTAGGGCTTAAGTTCAGAATTAAGTTTAGATATAGGGTTAAATTTTAGGTGTATGGTTAAAACGAAAGACTAAGAAAGTTATTATCGACTCAGTTGTTCAAGTCAGATGAGAAACACAAGTGCTACAGAGGGAACCTCTTCGCGGCACCCAAGGCGTCCACGGCTTTATGTGTTCTCAGACCAGACTCTGAGCGAGGATTGGGGGCGGAGTAGGATTAGTTATTTTTGTATGTAAAAATTATTTTGGGGTGTGATGAAAAGGTTAAGTTAAGGATAAGGGCATGTAATGGCATTACATTTTAGATTTAGAAGCGATGGTTGAGGGTGTTACGAAAAGGGGTCGACTCATGATTAGGGGGGGATATTACGTGGGGAAGAGTCACCACAGTGAGCTGTTATCACCACTGTGCCAAGATCGGCATCTAAGAATTTTAGACCTCCAACAATTCATTGCCCCAGGCGGGGAATGGAGCCTCAGGAGGTTTGATGAAAGGAATTTTTATTTTTTCAACCTTGTGTCTTTGTAACAGGCTTGGTCCGATAGGCTCTGGCGGGTTAGGTGTTAGACAATGTACAACGATCCTCCCCAAACTTAGATTTACTCCAAGCGAGGTTAAAAGGAGGAGTCGAGGAAATGCACGGGCCGGCGCTTGTTAAGCATTGTCACAAGACTTGTGGTTATTTCTGGTGTGGAAAGCTTTTATGGGCTTAGAATTCCTCTTAATCCTATCTACATATCAATTTTTAAGGTGGCGACTTAACGGATCAAAATGGTGAGTTTCTAGAATAATTGGTCATAGTGTTGAGTTTTAGGAGGTCAGACCGTTTTCAGGTTAAATTTAGAGTTAAATTTAAATGTAGGATTACAAGAAGAGACCATATAGTGTTGAGTTTTAAGAGTCAGGCCCTACTGGGTTAATTTTAGGATTGAATTTTTAGGTGTAGGGTCAAGGTGAGAAACCCTATTGCTGTGGGTTGGTTAAGTTAAGGGTTAAGATTAGGCATAATGTTGCAGTGACAGGTTAAGGTTAGTAGTTGGGTTAGATTCAGGGATACAATACATATGTGTTTTTGGTTAAGATTAGGTATAATGTTGCAGTGACAGGTTAAGGTTAGTAGTTGGGTAAGATTCAGGGATACAATACATATATGTTTTTGGTTAAGATTTAGGCATAATGTTGCAGTGACAGGTTAAGGTTAGTAGTTGGGTAAGATTCAGGGATACAATACATATGTGTTTTTGGTTAAGACTAGGCATAATGTTCCAGTGACAGGTTAAGGTTAGTAGTTGGGTAGATTCAGGGATACAATACATATGTGTTTTTGGTTAAGATTAGGTATAATGTTGCAGTGACAGGTTAAGGTTAGTAATTGGGTAAGATTCAGGGATACAATACATATGTGTTTTTGGTTAAGATTTAGGCATAATGTTGTAGTGACAGGTTAAGGTTAGTAGTTGGGTAAGATTCAGGGAAACAATACTTATGTGTTTTTGGTTAAGATTAGGCATAATGTTCCAGTGACAGGTTAAGGTTAGTAGTTGGGTTAGATTCAGGGATACAATACATATGTGTTTTTGGTTAAGATTTAGGCATAATGTTGCAGTGACAGGTTAAGGTTAGTAGTTGGGTTAGATTCAGGGATACAATACATATGTGTTTTTGGTTAAGATTAGGCATAATGTTGCAGTGACAGGTTAAGGTTAGTAGTTGGGTAAGATTCAGGGATACAACACATATGTGTTTTTGGTTAAGCTTAGGCATAATGTTGTAATGACAGGTTAAGGTTAGTAATTGGGTTAGATTTAGGGATACAATCCCTATGTGTTTCGAGTGAGTCTGTAATTGGGTTTGGCTTGACGTCTATTTAGATAAGCCATTTTGGAGTGGGTTGGTACAGATAGAGGTTAAATTTAATTATAATATTGAGTTTAAGGGGGTTTTCAGATTAAGTTTATAGTTTATAGTTAAGAATAGCTTTAGGGATACCTAAAGTTAGAAAGTAAGTGAAACGTTGGACTTTTTGTTGAATCAGTAACAGGTTAAGGTTAGGAATTGGAATCAGTGACCGGTTAAGATGAGGAATTGGATTAGGTTCAGGAATATAGACACTATGTGCTCGGAGTGAGTCTGGAGTTGATTTTGATATGTCATTTAAGAAGTTCTCAACTTCAAAGATTTTTCATACGGAATTGTTTTTTGATTTTGTATAAACCTTGTATAAATAAAGATGAAAGAGTCCGACTGTATTTCTTTGAAAAGTCCTATTTTCACAGAAACTAAGTGGGAGGCCCCACCAGACTGTGAAATGTTTTGTAGGACACATCTTCAGTAGTGCTCCTCAGAATCATCGGATGTTTCAGGCCTTTAGTCACTATACACCCTCATCTGAGGCGGCCTCGCTATAGGATGATCAGTCCTTAGCGTGTGTCCCCTGTCCAATTGGGTTAACCTATTACGACAAAAATGGAGTGAAAATTCGCAGTAAAGGCTGAGTAGAACCATAGTAGAACCTGTGGAGTTGGTTTTAAATCATGATAGTGCTGTTTGTCTTTTATGGGGGGCCCGTGAATGGTATTGTGCACCAACCCCAATGAGGGGCTAAGCAGAACATTTTGAATGTTTTGAGGCTCCTATTAAAGGATACAGAATGTTTGATAGATAAAGCATATGATCCAGCTTCTCTATTTTTATTGTTCCATAAGTTGAGAGTGGTTTGAATAGGGTAGGGTAATCGCCGGTTGCGTTAGCTGGGAGTAAGAGTTGTTGACCTGGAATTGGGATAAATGGTGCTGGTTAATGTTGTCCAGATTAGTGCCGATGAGGTGCAAAGGAGGCTAACGATTCAGGAGTAGGGAGGTCATTGTTTAATGTAATTATCACTTTAAGGGTGGAATAATAGCGATCTCAAAACATGGCTACTGGGGTTGATATCCTAATTAGTTTAATAGTAGAGATTGTGCTCTTTATAACGTAAAAAACCGGAAGTTTTTAACTGTTACCGTTCCAGAGATATAAGCTTTTTTATGTCCTTAATTTCAACTGCATCTTAAGATTGGAAAATCGCGATTTCAGAAAAACGGTTGTTGGGGTTGCTGACCTAGTCAGTTTAATAGTAGAGACTGTGCTCTTTACAATGCAAAAAACTAGAAGTTTCTAACCCTTTTGGTTCTCGAGATATGGGGGGTTTTTTGTGCTTAATGTTTACCACTTTTTCATATTACCTACATTTTGAACTTCGTCTTCGATCCGTCGTTGTGAGATTGTAACGATTGTTCTCTTAGTGTGTTTACAAGTAGAGAAGATGTTCTTTTTAATGCAGAAAACTAGAAGTTTGTAGCTTTTGTGGTTCCCGAGATACGAAGGCACAAACGTGGTTAGGTTGGTCTCTCACTCACTTCCTGGTTCTGAGGTTTGTTAAACTTCCGGTTTACAATTTCGTCTTTGGTTTGCTGATTCGGGATTATTAAGGTTGCAAAATCAGTCGGTTTACATGAGGAAAATCAGCTCTTTTCAATGTAAAAGACCCCGAGTTTTTATCTATTACGGTTCCAAAGATATAAGCGTATTTGTGCTTTCACCTGTTAAATTCTATTGATAGAGAATAAACTGCAATGTTATTATGATGGTGCCCTCTAGTGGACAATGAAAACGCACCAGATTGCCATTTTCACCTGACTCAGAAAAGAAGGTTAGAAATATTTTGTTTACTGATTATCTCTTGCCAGTATCTTGTGTTTTAATTGATGTTAACTTGTTTTTTTCTTTTTATTATGGTGTTTATTTTTTACTATAATCTTTATCTATTAAATGTTTTAGAATATATTGTCCTTCTATGCTTCCATTTGTTGTCATTGTTTGTTTTTTGTTTATGTAAAGCGCATTAAGTGAATCCTGTGAATCCGACGCGCTGCATAGAAGGTTTTTAAGGAGTCAGCGTATTGGTTCCATCAGATGAGACCCGTTTGCACCATGGCGTAGGTGTTCCAAATCAACCTCTAGTGGGTTTATATTAGGTTTATCCACCTTATCCTAAAAGGAAGTAAAGATCAGACAGGATTAATTTGTACTTTTGTGTAAAATAAGTAAGTCAATCATTTTTATTAATAAAGAACATTTACAGCAGTGCAAAAACAACCAAAGTGTTGTACAGTGACTAGCTAGAATGAAAATAGAAAAATAAAAGCAACCAGTGTACAGTTGCAACACTGGCCTTCCAATAGATAAGCAGGATAAGGAAAAACTCTGTCCAAAGTGTACAGTTGCCACACTGACAGTATTGATTAAAATGATACACAACGTGAGCTAAGGGCAATTTAGATACATAGAGTGTTTAAAACAGTGTCTTAAAGGAAGAAAGAAGCTAAAAACTAAGAGGCAAAGGCCAATTGTATATATAGTTAGAATGAAATCAGATAATTAAATGGATAAATAAATAAGAGTATGCAGTGTACCGTTACAACACTGGCATTCCAATATACTAAAGGGAAAAAAAACATCTGCAAAAAGTGTACAGTTGCAACACTGACAGTATTGATTAATAGGATACATAACGTGAGCTAAGAGCGATTTAGATACATAAGGTATTTTTTCACATTGTATTAAAAAAGGTTGGATTCTGATGTGAGCGGCGTGGTATTTATTAGATGATCAACTCTATGGTTTTCTGTGGTTTGGTATATAGGGGTTTTTATTTTCCGTTCTACTTACCTGTGATAATTTCGTTTCTGATTTGAGACTAATTTGATCACTTTTCCGAGCGGTATTCGATTCTGATGTGCGCGGCGTGGCGTTTGTTGGACGATCAACTCTATGGCCCTCTGTGGCTTGGTATCTAGGGGTTTTTATTTTCCGTTCTACTTACCTGTAATAATTTCATTTCTGATTTGAGACTAATTTGATCACTTTTCAGAGCGGTATTCGATTCTGACGTGTGCGGCGTGCCGTTTATTGCAAATTCCAAAAAAGCGGAGGTGAAGGAGCCAATTTTAGAAATTTTTATACGACACAGGTGTATCAAACGGTCTTGTGACGAGAAGCCGTGAGGGAAGATCACCAGATTGGGCAGGCCTCCCCTGATGCCGGGATTGGCATTCATACGGCCACCTCCCCAATCCTCCAGAACCCCCACAGGGGATGGAGGGCCGGAGAGGTGTGGAAAGATACAAAATAACCTGGTCACAGATCCGGTGTGGAACATGATACAACGGTCCTCACTCACGACTGGATTTACTCCAAGCGAGGTTAATGGAGGGAACGAGGGAAATGCACGGGCCAGCGCTTGTTAAGTATTTTTATAGAATCCGCGGTTATTTCCGGTGTGGAAAGCTTTTATGGGCTTGGAATTCCTCTTAATCCTATCTCTATAACCGCTGTTTAAGGTGGCGTCTTACACAATCAAGCGGGTGAGGTTCTAGATTAATTAGGCCTAGTGTTGAAATTTAAGTTTTATTATTGGATTTAGGTGTATGGTTAAAACAAGAGTCTAAGAAAGTTATTATTTACTCAGTTGTTCCAGTCAGAAGAGAAACACAAGTGCTACAGAGAAGAACTCTTCGCGGCACCCAAGGCGTCCACGGCTTTATGTGTTCTCAGACCAGACTTTGAGTAAGGATTGGGGGCGTAAATTTAAGATATCTAATTAAGGTTAGCGAGGTGTTGAGTTTTAGGAGTCAGGCCGTGTAGGGCTTAAGCTCAGAATTAAGTTTAGATATAGGGTTAAATTTTAGGTGTATGGTTAAAACGAAAGACTAAGAAAGTTATTATTTACTCAGTTGTTCAAGTCAGAAGAGAAACACAAGTGCTACAGAGAAGAACTCTTCGCGGCACCCAAGGCGTCCACGGCTTTATGTGTTCTCAGACCAGACTCTGAGCAAAGATTGGGGGTGTAAATTTAAGATATCAGGTTAAGGTTAGCGAGGTGTTGAGTTTTAGGAGTCAGGCCGTGTAGGGCTTAAGTTCAGAATTAAGTTTAGATATAGGGTTAAATTTTAGGTGTATGGTTAAAACGAAAGACTAAGAAAGTTATTATCGACTCAGTTGTTCAAGTCAGATGAGAAACACAAGTGCTACAGAGGGAACCTCTTCGCGGCACCCAAGGCGTCCACGGCTTTATGTGTTCTCAGACCAGACTCTGAGCGAGGATTGGGGGCGGAGTAGGATTAGTTATTTTTGTATGTAAAAATTATTTTGGGGTGTGATGAAAAGGTTAAGTTAAGGATAAGGGCATGTAATGGCATTACATTTTAGATTTAGAAGCGATGGTTGAGGGTGTTACGAAAAGGGGTCGACTCATGATTAGGGGGGGATATTACGTGGGGAAGAGTCACCACAGTGAGCTGTTATCACCACTGTGCCAAGATCGGCATCTAAGAATTTTAGACCTCCAACAATTCATTGCCCCAGGCGGGGAATGGAGCCTCAGGAGGTTTGATGAAAGGAATTTTTATTTTTTCAACCTTGTGTCTTTGTAACAGGCTTGGTCCGATAGGCTCTGGCGGGTTAGGTGTTAGACAATGTACAACGATCCTCCCCAAACTTAGATTTACTCCAAGCGAGGTTAAAAGGAGGAGTCGAGGAAATGCACGGGCCGGCGCTTGTTAAGCATTGTCACAAGACTTGTGGTTATTTCTGGTGTGGAAAGCTTTTATGGGCTTAGAATTCCTCTTAATCCTATCTACATATCAATTTTTAAGGTGGCGACTTAACGGATCAAAATGGTGAGTTTCTAGAATAATTGGTCATAGTGTTGAGTTTTAGGAGGTCAGACCGTTTTCAGGTTAAATTTAGAGTTAAATTTAAATGTAGGATTACAAGAAGAGACCATATAGTGTTGAGTTTTAAGAGTCAGGCCCTACTGGGTTAATTTTAGGATTGAATTTTTAGGTGTAGGGTCAAGGTGAGAAACCCTATTGCTGTGGGTTGGTTAAGTTAAGGGTTAAGATTAGGCATAATGTTGCAGTGACAGGTTAAGGTTAGTAGTTGGGTTAGATTCAGGGATACAATACATATGTGTTTTTGGTTAAGATTAGGTATAATGTTGCAGTGACAGGTTAAGGTTAGTAGTTGGGTAAGATTCAGGGATACAATACATATATGTTTTTGGTTAAGATTTAGGCATAATGTTGCAGTGACAGGTTAAGGTTAGTAGTTGGGTAAGATTCAGGGATACAATACATATGTGTTTTTGGTTAAGACTAGGCATAATGTTCCAGTGACAGGTTAAGGTTAGTAGTTGGGTAGATTCAGGGATACAATACATATGTGTTTTTGGTTAAGATTAGGTATAATGTTGCAGTGACAGGTTAAGGTTAGTAATTGGGTAAGATTCAGGGATACAATACATATGTGTTTTTGGTTAAGATTTAGGCATAATGTTGTAGTGACAGGTTAAGGTTAGTAGTTGGGTAAGATTCAGGGAAACAATACTTATGTGTTTTTGGTTAAGATTAGGCATAATGTTCCAGTGACAGGTTAAGGTTAGTAGTTGGGTTAGATTCAGGGATACAATACATATGTGTTTTTGGTTAAGATTTAGGCATAATGTTGCAGTGACAGGTTAAGGTTAGTAGTTGGGTTAGATTCAGGGATACAATACATATGTGTTTTTGGTTAAGATTAGGCATAATGTTGCAGTGACAGGTTAAGGTTAGTAGTTGGGTAAGATTCAGGGATACAACACATATGTGTTTTTGGTTAAGCTTAGGCATAATGTTGTAATGACAGGTTAAGGTTAGTAATTGGGTTAGATTTAGGGATACAATCCCTATGTGTTTCGAGTGAGTCTGTAATTGGGTTTGGCTTGACGTCTATTTAGATAAGCCATTTTGGAGTGGGTTGGTACAGATAGAGGTTAAATTTAATTATAATATTGAGTTTAAGGGGGTTTTCAGATTAAGTTTATAGTTTATAGTTAAGAATAGCTTTAGGGATACCTAAAGTTAGAAAGTAAGTGAAACGTTGGACTTTTTGTTGAATCAGTAACAGGTTAAGGTTAGGAATTGGAATCAGTGACCGGTTAAGATGAGGAATTGGATTAGGTTCAGGAATATAGACACTATGTGCTCGGAGTGAGTCTGGAGTTGATTTTGATATGTCATTTAAGAAGTTCTCAACTTCAAAGATTTTTCATACGGAATTGTTTTTTGATTTTGTATAAACCTTGTATAAATAAAGATGAAAGAGTCCGACTGTATTTCTTTGAAAAGTCCTATTTTCACAGAAACTAAGTGGGAGGCCCCACCAGACTGTGAAATGTTTTGTAGGACACATCTTCAGTAGTGCTCCTCAGAATCATCGGATGTTTCAGGCCTTTAGTCACTATACACCCTCATCTGAGGCGGCCTCGCTATAGGATGATCAGTCCTTAGCGTGTGTCCCCTGTCCAATTGGGTTAACCTATTACGACAAAAATGGAGTGAAAATTCGCAGTAAAGGCTGAGTAGAACCATAGTAGAACCTGTGGAGTTGGTTTTAAATCATGATAGTGCTGTTTGTCTTTTATGGGGGGCCCGTGAATGGTATTGTGCACCAACCCCAATGAGGGGCTAAGCAGAACATTTTGAATGTTTTGAGGCTCCTATTAAAGGATACAGAATGTTTGATAGATAAAGCATATGATCCAGCTTCTCTATTTTTATTGTTCCATAAGTTGAGAGTGGTTTGAATAGGGTAGGGTAATCGCCGGTTGCGTTAGCTGGGAGTAAGAGTTGTTGACCTGGAATTGGGATAAATGGTGCTGGTTAATGTTGTCCAGATTAGTGCCGATGAGGTGCAAAGGAGGCTAACGATTCAGGAGTAGGGAGGTCATTGTTTAATGTAATTATCACTTTAAGGGTGGAATAATAGCGATCTCAAAACATGGCTACTGGGGTTGATATCCTAATTAGTTTAATAGTAGAGATTGTGCTCTTTATAACGTAAAAAACCGGAAGTTTTTAACTGTTACCGTTCCAGAGATATAAGCTTTTTTATGTCCTTAATTTCAACTGCATCTTAAGATTGGAAAATCGCGATTTCAGAAAAACGGTTGTTGGGGTTGCTGACCTAGTCAGTTTAATAGTAGAGACTGTGCTCTTTACAATGCAAAAAACTAGAAGTTTCTAACCCTTTTGGTTCTCGAGATATGGGGGGTTTTTTGTGCTTAATGTTTACCACTTTTTCATATTACCTACATTTTGAACTTCGTCTTCGATCCGTCGTTGTGAGATTGTAACGATTGTTCTCTTAGTGTGTTTACAAGTAGAGAAGATGTTCTTTTTAATGCAGAAAACTAGAAGTTTGTAGCTTTTGTGGTTCCCGAGATACGAAGGCACAAACGTGGTTAGGTTGGTCTCTCACTCACTTCCTGGTTCTGAGGTTTGTTAAACTTCCGGTTTACAATTTCGTCTTTGGTTTGCTGATTCGGGATTATTAAGGTTGCAAAATCAGTCGGTTTACATGAGGAAAATCAGCTCTTTTCAATGTAAAAGACCCCGAGTTTTTATCTATTACGGTTCCAAAGATATAAGCGTATTTGTGCTTTCACCTGTTAAATTCTATTGATAGAGAATAAACTGCAATGTTATTATGATGGTGCCCTCTAGTGGACAATGAAAACGCACCAGATTGCCATTTTCACCTGACTCAGAAAAGAAGGTTAGAAATATTTTGTTTACTGATTATCTCTTGCCAGTATCTTGTGTTTTAATTGATGTTAACTTGTTTTTTTCTTTTTATT
>NW_027468639.1:31641-41641 GCF_046254945.1 Alosa pseudoharengus | reverse complement strand
TATTTGTACAGGACATTGAAAACATATTATTGAACACATTTCATGCTAACTCTGTTGTACCCTTCAATTGAGGAAAAGTCATGAAACATTAAGCAAAAAAAAAAAAGTGAACCATATATTTTATGATGTTAAACGTTGCTTGGGGTCAAATTGACCCCAAGGATAACAGGAGGGTTAAAGAAGACATTAACAATCCTGCAATTGTTGGCATAAAAGTCGACTGGCTAAATTGTGCTTAAATCTGCATCATAACCAAGCTGCGCTAATTTGCTAAAAACTGTTGCATTCAAGTTATTTCTGCAAACCTACCACCACAAATATAATTCTATTCTGTGGGAAACACTGCACACACACACACACACACCCTAAACACACACTCATGCTCTCCCTCTGGTCCTCTCCACAGCACTTCCAGATGACCATCCAGGCGCTGCAGGACGAGCTGCGTATCCAGCGTGACCTGAACCAGCTGTTCCAGCAGGACGGCGGGGGTGGTGGCGGGGTGCCGGCTGGGCTGCGGGCCGGATGTGGGCCGGGCGAGGAGGAGCTGACGGAGGAGAGCGTAGCGCGGCTGCAGGCGGAGCACGAGCGCCAGGCCAAGGAGCTGTTCCTGCTGCGCCGCACGCTGGAGGAGATGGAGCTCCGCATCGAGGCCCAGAAGCAGACGCTGGCCGCGCGTGACCGCAGCGTCCAGAAGCTCCTGCAGATGCTGCAGAACAAGCAGACCAGCGCCACGGCAACCGAGGAGGACCACGAGCGCACGCGCCGCCTCGCCGACGCACAGATGCACGCGCACCACCTGGAGACCGTGCTGCAGCAGAAGGACAAGGAGATCAGCACGCTCCGAGAGGTACACACACACACACACACACACACACACACACACACACACACACACACACAACAAGGAGATCAGCACGCTCAGAGAGGTACACACACACACACACACACACACACACAACAAGGAGATCAGCACGCTCAGAGAGGTACACACACACACACACACACACACACACACACACACGACAAGGAGATCAGCACGCTCAGAGAGGTACACACACACACACACACACACACACACACACACACAACAAGGAGATCAGCACGCTCAGAGAGGTACACACACACACACACACACACACACACACACACGACAAGGAGATCAGCACGCTCAGAGAGGTACACACACACACACACACACACACACGACAAGGAGATCAGCACGCTCAGAGAGGTACACACACACACACACACACACACACACACACACACACGACAAGGAGATCAGCACGCTCAGAGAGGTACACACACACACACACACACACACACACACACACACACACGACAAGGAGATCAGCACGCTCAGAGAGGTACACACACACACGACAAGGAGATCAGCACGCTCAGAGAGGTGCGCACACACACACACACACACACACACACACACACACACACACACACACACACACACACACACACACACACACACGACAAGGAGATCAGCACGCTCAGAGAGGTGCGCACACACACACACACACACACACACACACACACACAACAAGGAGATCAGCACGCTCAGAGAGGTGCGCACACACACACACACACACACACACACACACACACACACACACACACACACACACGACAAGGAGATCAGCACGCTCAGAGAGGTGCGCACACACACACACACACACACACACACACACACACACACACACACACACACACACACGACAAGGAGATCAGCACGCTCAGAGAGGTGCACACACACACACACACACACACGACAAGGAGATCAGCACGCTCAGAGAGGTGCGCACACACACACACACACACACACACACACACACACACACACACACACACACACACACGACAAGGAGATCAGCACGCTCAGAGAGGTGCGCACACACACACACACACACACACACACACACACACGACATGGAGATCAGCACGCTCAGAGAGGTGCGCACACACACACACACACACACACACACACACACACACACACGACAAGGAGATCAGCACGCTCAGAGAGGTGCACACACACACACACACACACACACGACAAGGAGATCAGCACGCTCAGAGAGGTGCGCACACACACACACACACACACACACACACAACAAGGAGATCAGCACGCTCAGAGAGGTACACACACACACACACACACACACACACACACACACACACACACACACACACACACACACACACACACACACACACACACAACAAGGAGATCAGCACGCTCAGAGAGGTGCGCACACACACACACACACACACACACAACAAGAAGATCAGCATGCTCAGAGAGGTACACACACACACACACACACACACACACACACACACACACACACACACACACAACAAGGAGATCAGCACGCTCAGAGAGGTACACACACACACACACACACACACACACACACACACACACACACACACACACACAACAAGGAGATCAGCACGCTCAGAGAGGTACACACACACACACACACACACACACACACACACACACACACAACAAGGAGATCAGCACGCTCAGAGAGGTGCGCACACACACACACACACACACACACACACACGACAAGGAGATCAGCACGCTCAGAGAGGTGCGCACACACACACACACACACACACACACACACACACACACACACACACACACACACACACACACACACACGACAAGGAGATCAGCACGCTCAGAGAGGTGCGCACACACACACACACACACACACACACACAACAAGGAGATCAGCACGCTCAGAGAGGTGCACACACACACACACACACACACACGACAAGGAGATCAGCACGCTCAGAGAGGTGCGCACACACACACACACACACACACACACACACACACAACAAGGAGATCAGCACGCTCAGAGAGGTACACACACACACACACACACACACACACACACACACACACACACACACACACACACACACACACACACACACACACACACACACACAACAAGGAGATCAGCACGCTCAGAGAGGTGCGCACACACACACACACACACACACACACACACAACAAGGAGATCAGCACGCTCAGAGAGGTGTGCACACACACACACACACACACACACGACAAGGAGATCAGCACGCTCAGAGAGGTGCGCACACACACACACACACACACACACACACACACACACACACACACACACACACACACACACACACACACACACACACACGACAAGGAGATCAGCACGCTCAGAGAGGTGCACACACACACACACACACACGACAAGGAGATCAGCACGCTCAGAGAGGTGCGCACACACACACACACACACACACACACGACAAGGAGATCAGCACGCTCAGAGAGGTACACACACACACACACACACACACACACACACACACACACACACACACGACAAGGAGATCAGCACGCTCAGAGAGGTGCACACACACACACACACACACACACACACACACACACACACGACAAGGAGATCAGCACGCTCAGAGAGGTACACACACACACACACACACACACACACACACACACACAACAAGGAGATCAGCACGCTCAGAGAGGTGCACACACACACACACACACACACACACACACACACACACACGACAAGGAGATCAGCACGCTCAGAGAGGTACACACACACACACACACACACACACACACACACACAACAAGGAGATCAGCACGCTCAGAGAGGTGCACACACACACACACACACACACACAACAAGGAGATAAGGACGCTCAGAGAGGTAGCTAGCCGGCTAATTGGTGCCATCTAATAGCTAGCCGGCTAATCGGTGCCATCTAATAGCTAGCCGGCTAATCGGTGCCATCTAATAGCTAGCCGGCTAATCGGTGCCATCTAATAGCTAGCCGGCTAATCGGTGCTTGTGGGGGCCGTGTGTATGTCCAGAGAATTTGAAGCATTTAGTGTTTCTCGCTCGGGACTTCCTGATTCTGACACTGTCGGGCGCTGGTGCAGATCTTGGTACACACACACACACACACACACACACTAGGAGACAGCAGGGAGAGCAGGGAAGCTGCCATTCAGACCACCACAGGTCATTTAACCATCACAATGATTTGATCACAAAGCAGGTGTGTGTGTGTGTGTACGTGTGTGTGTGTGTGCATCACCAAGCATCACCATCTCACTATACCCACTTCAAAAGCACCACCATCTCACTATACCCACTTCAAAAGCATCACCATCTCACTATACCCACTTCAAAAGCATCACCATCTCACTATACCCACTTCAAAAGCATCACCATCTCACTATACCCACTTCAAAAGCACCACCATCTCACTATACCCACTTCAAAAGCATCACCATCTCACTATACCCACTTCAAAAGCACCACCATCTCACTATACCCACTTCAAAAGCATCACCATCTCACTTTACCCACTTCAAAAGCATCACCATCTCACTATACCCACTTCAAAAGCATCACCATCTCACTATACCCACTTCAAAAGCATCACCATCTCACTATACCCACTTCAAAAGCATCACCATCTCACTATACCCACAAGGGTAGGCAAGGATACGTTTTAACATTTGGGGTTGAGAGAGAGTTTAAACACCTCTAAACACACCTAAACACACATTTGTGCGTGAGAGAGAGTTTAAACACCTCTAAACACACCTAATCGTGGTGTGCTAGTGGTGTGTGTTGATTTGTTAATGTGTAGGGACACATTGTAATCATTTTAGTCAGGCACCACTCTGGACAGCCCTGTGGCTGTTCATCAGGTCAGAACTAGGGGAAGCATGACCCCTAGTGGTGTACATTGGAAGTGCAGCCATCATGAGTCTCATATTAAAGCAGAAACCTCCAGGAAGTGTGTGTGTGTGTGTGTGTGTGTGTGTGTGTGTGTGTGTGTGTGTGTGTGTGTGTGTGTGTGTGTGTGTGTGTGTGTGTGTGTGTGTGTGTGTGTGTGTGTGTGTGTGTGTGTGTGTGTGTGTGTGTGTGTGTGTGTGTGTGTGTGTGTGTGTGTGTGTGTGTTTAAACACCTCTAAACTCACATAACCGTTTAGCTAGTGATGTGTGTTTATTGTTAAGGTGTAAGTTTAGCCGTCTTTGTTGGTTGCTTAAAGTGTTAGTTTAGCTGTGTTGTTTTGTTAGTTAGTAAGGTGTTAGTTTAGTGTGTTTAATGGTTAAGGTGTTAGTTTATTGTCTTTATTGGTTACGGTGTTAGTTTAGTGTGTTTATTGGTTAAGGTGTTAGTTTAGCATGTCCACAGTGTCATGGCATGAATACACTTGCATACTCAGGCACACACACACACACACACACACACACACAGGCTGATTTATGCTTTTGCGTCGAATCAATGGTGTACCCCCCCAGACCCCTCTGTGTCGTCACGTACCCCCCTCCGAGCCGTCCGCTGTAGCTCCACATGCACCTCCACAAATGTGTAACCTTGCGTCGAAGCCACGAGGCCGCAAGGACTGTGATTGGTCAACTCGTCCTGTGTGTTGATAACTCGTGTTTTTTTAAGCAGCCTACTGTAGTTAGAAGCAACATGCTAGTTCACTGACATAAGCTTTGCAAATAAACTCAGACATATTTTGGTTACAATGACGGGGTTATCCATTTGTAAAGTGTCTATATGTCAGTAACGTTTTGAAATTAGCACTTGGCCAGCAAGCAGTACTTTGTGGGCAGTTGTGCTAAAGTTCACTTGCTAACACAACTTGAACTGGCTGGCAGACACCTCGACAAGAACCTCAGACTAATTTCCTGGTTACAGTAACTAGGTCAGTGGATACTGTGTCTACTGTATTTGTCGATACTTTGTACAAAATCTAAGCAAGAAAAGTCCAAACAAATAAGATTAATATTTTGGCACGACAGTCTATTGGCTTTGCCATTCTGAGTACCGTTTCGGTCATGCAGTCTATGGTTTCGGTGGCACCGAACTTTGAAGCCACACACCCTCTAGCGTTATGGCGGTGAAATGCAGCGTGATGCAAAGCAACCCGACGCAGAACAACCCGACGCAGACCCATAAAAGGGTCATGATGCCGCAGGAGTGCCGGCGTAGCTACGCCGTGGAGTTGACGCAGAAGCATGTTGTGTAGTTTATGTGATACGCAGGACTACGCAGTATACCCACTTCAAAAGCACCACCATCTCACTATACCCACTTCAAAAGCATCACCATCTCACTATACCCACTTCAAAAGCATCACCATCTCACTATACCCACTTCAAAAGCACCACCATCTCACTATACCCACTTCAAAAGCACCACCATCTCACTATACCCACTTCAAAAGCACCACCATCTCACTATACCCACTTCAAAAGCACCACCATCTCACTATACCCACTTCAAAAGCATCACCATCTCACTATACCCACTTCAAAAGCATCACCATCTCACTATACCCACAAGGGTAGGCAAGGATACGTTTTAACATTTGGGGTTGATCACAGTATACCCACTACAGCTAACTAGACTACATCACTGCCCAGAAGCATGTTTCAGCCTTTAGCATACACACACACACACACACACACACACACACACACACACACACATACACACACACACATACGTAGTGATGTGTGAGAGTGAGAGTGAGCGTGAGAGTGTGTGTGTTGGTGTTCCATTGCCTGCAGCATTGTACTGGCCTTTCTCTTTGTGTGTGTGTGTGTGTGTGTGTGTGTGTGTGTGAGGTGAGTGAGGTGAGTGAGTGAGTGAGTGAGTGAGTGACTGAGTGACTGAGTGACTGAGTGACTGAGTGAGTGAGTGAGTGAGTGAGTGAGTGTGTGTGTGAGTGAGCGAGCGAGCGAATGAATATAATGAGTGTGTGTGTGAGATGTGGGGCGCAGGTGCCGACCCCCGTAGGCTCAGGGCCAGTGGTAGGGCGGGGCGTGTGTTGCCATGGCACCTGCGGGTCATGACCTTTCTATCCTCCTGACGCAGGAGCTGCAGCGACGCTATGAGGGAACGCCCGAGTCCGCCAAGACCAAAGCCCTGCAGACCGTCATCGAGATGAAGGTGGGGCCAAGTGTGTGTGTGTATAATGTGTGGGTGTGTGTGTATATCATGTGTGAGTGTGTGTGTATAATGTGTGTGTGTGTATATAATGTGTGTGTGTATATAATGTGTGTGTGTGTGTGTGTGTGTGTGTGTATATAATGGGTGTGTGTATATAATGTGTGTGTGTGTGTGTGTATATAATGTGTGTGTGTGTGTGTGTGTGTGTGTTTATATAATGTGTGTGTGTGCAGGACTCTAAGATCAGCTCTCTGGAGCGCGGGATGCGTGACCTTGAGGAGGAGGTGATGATGCTCAAGTCCAACGGAGCCCTGAGCACTGAGGAGCGCCAGGAGGAGATGAAGCAGATGGAGGTGTACCGCTCACACTCCAAGTTCATGAAGAACAAGGTGTGTGTGTGTGTGTGTGTGTGTGTGTGTGTGTGTGTGTGTGTGTGTGTGTCTGTGTGTGTGTTTGATGTGGTGTTTTAGGACTCCAGACTACCAGGAGCGCTGCACTCTAAATTTAGCACCTTAAATTGACCTGGGACACAAAAAACATGAATAGATGCCAGCTGTGCCAGGTGTGCCAGGTGTGCCAGGTGTGCCAGGTGTGTCAGGTGTGCCAGGTGGGTCAGGTGTGCCAGGTGTGCCAGGTGGGTCAGGTGTGCCAGGTGGGTCAGGTTGGAGCAAATTGCTAGTTTCTGCCCGTAGTCCCTGGGCAGGTAGATCATAATAAAAAACATTTACAGCATTTACAGCATTTACAGTGTACAATGCAGACAGTCATCCAAACCTACATTGGGCCAGATGAACATCTGATTGGGCGACAGGTGTTCCATTGGGCCAGATGAACATCTGATTGGCGACAGGTGTTCGATTGGGCCAGATGAATATCTGATTGGTTAGTAGTGCAGTGTCTGCATCTGATTGGGCGACAGGTGTTCCATGAGTCTCTGGACACTCCCACTTGGACAGTGTTCTGTGGACGTTCCAGAGAGCAGTGATGTCATAGCGTTGCATTTAACAGTTACTGAAAACACAAATTGGTCAGACGCCAGTATATGATTAGATGGACATTGTGATTTGCTGATTGGTTAGATGTTGATGACATGATGTCAGAGGTGAATGCTGGTTGGTTATTCACTAATTATGTGGCTGTGTGTGGTGCTGGCCGCTGGTTGGCTGTTGCTGGTCATGTGGATGATTGATGAATTGCTAATCTTGTGGGTGTGGTGTTGTGGGGTGATTGGCTGTTGGCTGGTCATGTCATGTGATTGAGGAGGTGGATGGTGATTGGTTATCATTTGGCGAATTGGACTTCATGAAGCCGCCTGCATAGATGTGTTAAGCTGACTGCATAACGTGATTATTTTTGAGATTCTGATACGGTTTCAACCATGACATGCACGTAAACGAAAACGTATCAGAATCTCAGAAATAATCTTAAAACAGCTGCAGGCGTCTACAACTCGAATCCCCCTATTCGCTAATCATGTGGTGGTGGGTGCTGGGTTGTGATTGGCTGTTGGCTGGTCATGTGATGTGAGTGGTGGATGCTGATTGGCCGTGTCCTGACAGGTAGAGCAGCTGAAGGAGGAGCTGAGTGAAAGCGAGGCCAGGGGGGAGGAGCTAAGGATGCAGGTGGCTGAGCTGCAGCAGGAAGTCCCTGCAGTAAGGACATGGACACACAGACACAGACACACACACACACACACACACACTTTCCTCCGGTCTTGTGTGTGTGTGCTCAGAAGTGCTCTGTCTTCTCTGTAGTGTCGGTTGGAGCACTAATAATCTCACGGCTTGTAGTTCTCTCCTCTCCTCCTCCTCTCCTCTCCTCCTCCTCTCTCCTCTCCTCCTCTCTCCTCTCCTCTTCCTCCTCTCCTCTCCTCTCCTCTTCCTCCTCTCCTCTCTTCTCTCCTCTCCTCTCCTCCTCCCCTCTCCTCTCCTCTTCCTCCTCTCCTCTCTCTCTTCCTCCTCTCCTCTTCCTCCTCTCCTCTCTCCTCTCCTCCTCCTCTCTCCTCTCCTCCTCTCCTCTCTCCTCTCCTCTTCCTCCTCTCTTCTCCTCCTCTCCTCTCCTCTTCTCCTCCTCTCTCCTCTCCTCCTCCTCTCTCCTCTCCTCTCTCCTCTCCTCCTCTCTCCTCTCCTCCTCTCCTCTTCTCCTCCTCTCTCCTCTCCTCCTCTCCTCTCCTCTCCTCTCTCCTCTCCTCCTCTCCTCTTCTCCTCCTCTCTCCTCTCCTCTTCCTCTCCTCCTCTCCCTCTCCTCTTCCTCCTCTCCTCTCTCTCCTCCCTCCTCTCTCCCTCTCCCTTCTCCTCCTTCTCCTCTCCTCCTCTCCTCTCCTCTCCTCTCCTCCTCCTCTCTCCTCTTCCTCCTCTCCTCTCCTCTTCCTCCCTCTCCTCCTCTCTCCTTCCTCCTCTCCTCCTCCTCTCTCCTCTTCTCTCTCCTCCCTCCCTCCTCCTCTCCTCCTCCTCCTCTGTCCTCTCCTCTTCCTCCTCTCTCCTCTCCTCTTCCTCCTCTCTCCTCTCCTCTCCTCTCCTCCTCTCTCCTCTCTTCCTCCTCTCTCCTCTCCTCCTCCTCTCTCCTCATCTCCTCTCCTCCTCCTCTCCTCTCCTCTCTCCTCTCCTCTTCTCCTCCTCTCTCCTCTCCTCTTCCTCCTCTCCTCCTCTCTCCTCTTCTCTCCTCTCCTCTCCTCTTCCTCCTCTCCTCCTCCTCTCTCCTCTCCTCTTCCTCCTCTCTCCTCTCCTCTCCTCTTCTCTCCTCTCCTCTCCTCTTCCTCCTCTCCTCTCATCCTCCTCTCTCTCCTCCTCTCCTCCTCCTCTCCTCTCCTCTCCTCCTCTCTTCCTCTCGTTCCTCCAGTAGACACCACTGCCCAGTGCCACTCCACTGCCTAACCTGTGTGTGTGTGTGTGTGTGTGCGTGTGTGTGTGTGCGTGCGTGTGTGTGTGTGTGTTTGTGTGTGTGTGTTTATACCTCATAT
>NW_027468639.1:22500-25000 GCF_046254945.1 Alosa pseudoharengus | reverse complement strand
GTGTGTGTGTGGAGAGTCAAGCAGAATCTAGTATGGCCACAGTTGTGAATGATCCCACTACAGTATATTCAATATTACTGATGATGTCAAGGTGATTGGGGGCCCCCAAATCAAATAATTTTTTTTTAAAGTATCAAAGAAGTATCAAAATCGCAATTCTTGACTTGGTATCAGAATCCCCTATATGAATAACCTAAGGGGGGAATTCCCCCCCATTTTGAAAAATGAATTTTAAGCCCTGGATAGGATTGGATATGATAGGATAGTCTATAGCAGTGTTTCCCAAACTTTTTTTCTGGGGACCCACTTTTTAAAAATGACAGACCATCGCGACCCATTTCACTTCAGATCTAACATGCAACATGCATGCAACCACCAATATTTAATTTATTAGACAACATAAATTGTGCTGGCGACCCAAATAAAATCTCCTGCGACCCACCTGTGGGTCGCGACCCAGTCTTTGGGAAACACTGGTCTATAGGATAGGATAGTCTATAGGATAGTGTATAGGATAGTCTATAGGATAGGATATGATAGGGTAGTCTATATGATAGGATAGTCTATAGGATAGGATAGTCTATAGGATATGATATGATATGATAGGATAGTCTATATGATAGGATAGTCTATAGGATATGATAGTCTATAGGATAGGATAGTCTATAGCAGGGGTCTCCAACCTCATTGGGAATGAGGGCTACCTGAAGACCCGAAATCATATGGAGGGCTACTCATTTGAAACAAACATACAGTCACCCCTTTTTTGCGAGGGTAGTCCTCCTAAATAATAGGCCTATGAGATTTGTACTTTTAAATTATCAATATTGTGTAGGCCTATGCAACACTACCAACATTTTTGTTCAGTTTGTTCATTTCAAAGTTTGCATGGGGAATCTAATCTATTTTTTTTTAACAAAAAAAACAACAATCGTTTTGTGCAATTAAAAATTTGGGTTAAAATTTGTAACCAATTTATACCCACCCACCATTATGAATTCAGGGGTTGTTTACGTTCTGATTTCAGTGGACAATTCAGTTTTAACATTTCAATAGTAATCGCCCACACCACCCTAACATATGAAAACTGCTTTTAAAGTTATTGCACACCTGAAATCTCTCCATGATCTGACAAAAAAGGAAATGCACAGTCCTGCTCAGTCATGCATGCCACAACATTTTCAGCGCTATTATACGGCAGTAGCCTACGGAGGAGAAAAGGCCTGTGAGCTAAAGCAATTGTTTTTCAGTTCTTGAACAATCATGCAAGAACCGTATTTGACGAACATGGAATGGCCACAGAACTTTTGCAAAGATATGTTTCCATTGGCTACACCAGACGAGCAAGTGTTTTCCCCCTTTACTGTCTATGCGTGCGAGCAGCGTGTATGCGCTCCGCTTCTGTTGTTGTTTAAAGACTGAATGGGAAACGGATTTGGAGCCAAAGGCTAAAATTTAACGCAGCTACAATTTGTAAGATATCACCAATATCAATTTAATGTTACAGATGTATGGCTACAAACATTCTTAAAATGGTTCTGGTCTAGACTTAAATATCGATTGAAAACTTCACAATAGAGCGTGTTTTTAGAGTGTGATCTGCAGGCGACCTGTTGGCTATTTTTAGTCTATAGGATAGGATAGTCCATAGGATAGGATAGGATTGGATAGGCTAGGATAGGATAGTCTATAGGATATGATAGGATAGGATAGTCTATATGATAGGATTGGATAGGCTAGGATAGGATAGTCTATAGGATATGATAGTCTATAGGAAAGGATTGGATAGGCTAGGATAGGATAGTCTATAGGATATGATAGGATAGGATAGTCTATAGGATAGGATAGTCTATAGGATATGATAGGATAGGATAGTCTATAGCAGTGGTTCCCAAACTTTTAACAGGCATGTACCCCCTGAGACATTATGATCTTCCGGAGTACCCCCAACACCACCAATTGTTAACAATTTTTTTTTAAATTGTTTTATTAATATTTATTTTTATCAATTTTGTCGAGAATAGTGAATAGGATCATAAACATATGATACAAATCTCATCAATAGTCAACATATGATAGGCCTACAAATATGCTGAATATAATGATTTTAAATAGATCTGCACCTAATCTCACACACAATTGTCTTGTTGAATGCAGTGATCTTATCTGCTAGGTGCTTGTCTTTGCCTTGTAACTGGAGATTTAACTCATTGAGCTTTCCAAATATATCGCTAAGATAGGCCAGCTTCGTCAAGAAATGTTCATTAGTGAACGTGCTTGCAGATTCAAACATGCACTCTTCCTCCAAGAAGAGGCGACTCGGAGCTCAAACACGCGACAGCACTTTACCTCGGGAAAGCCACCTTGCCTCGCTGTGAAACAGTACAGCCTTTTGGTCAGCTCCCATCTCCTCTCAAAGTGCGGAAAGTAGACACGCTTTTAAAGGCCGGGTCTTGATGAAATTCACCACTTTCACAACCTCGTTCAAAAGCTCATTCAG
>NW_027468639.1:7500-15000 GCF_046254945.1 Alosa pseudoharengus | reverse complement strand
ACAATGGATACACTGCATACAGACCAAAGACACACACACAGGGTACACATGGGTACACAATCACAAATGACCATAAGAACTATACAGTCTTCAAGTCATAAAGACTTGAATCATTAAACCATTCACATAAAATATGAATACAAAATATTCCCTTCAGTGATTAGCAATGATAACGCTAATTAATATATAGTGGAGGATATGTCTTAGTCTGTCTCAATTGGTGTACTTACGTGAGTGCACTGTGTGCTTACTGGCGGAGTGCACAAATTTTAACAGAATAGTGTTGTCTCATATCAAACACTAACGCCATGCACTTCACGGAAATGCATAGGTGCCAACTCTCACGCATTGGCCGTGAGACACACACATTTGATTAGTTTCACACACTCACACGCCACACCCCCGATTTCTCACGCTGAAGTGTCAACCCGGTCGGTCAGATGCCTGAAAAATGAGTTTAGCCTATCTATAGATCTACCTGTTGAGCCACCGTTATGCTTTCAGAGACGGTGAGAGGGTTCAAGAGCACCCCCTGTCTGTGGAATTTTCTAAATTTTCTCTCATTTGCGATGCTACTTCAGAAAGCGTCCCAGGCGCATCCCCCCCGCATTTCCCCGGCTTCAGGTATGCTTTGAGTATTATTGAGTATTTTTCACGCTGAAGTGTCAACCTGGTAGGTCAAATACCTGGCAGATGAGGTTCAACTAAACTAAACCTATACATATGATATCACACATCAGGTGAACGTGCGGAATCTAAGCTTTCCAATGATATTAGCGCCAAGTTGTGATAAATGGTTCGCGAGAAAATTAACATTGAACCGATAGGCTAATCATATTTGCACACAGTGCACACCCATTACTCTCAGTTTAATATTTCACTAACCCTTCACACAACACGTGGCAAACCCAATTTCACAATAAACAGCAAACCGTACCGAATATGAGGATATAAAGCATGCCTCTGTGCAATAAGTGGTTCCTGAGTAACCCGGTTTTGAAATTTCAACACATTTCTACATAGCCTCATTGGGGCGAAATTATAATGTATTCTAATGTAAACTATTTGTCAGTAGGCCTACATACATTTTTGTAAATTGCTCAGCCGATTATCTCACTATCATGGTTCTTATATTGTCAGGTTCCAGCCAATCCCATTACAGATAAATGAATATATTTATATTGGCATGCTTCATTGTGACATTAATGCAAAAATATGAAGAAAATCAAATAACGAGACACAAATATTGATATAAAGCCTGACATAAGCCATATGCAAACATTCACATCATGCAGGTACATCCTGAAAAAGGAATAGCATGTAGGCTATAGGCTATGCCCATTACAATGACCAATATATTAGAGAGTGCTGAAATGTACACACATTTTTGAACATTTCTGAACTGTGAAATGTAGCATATGTTTTTGTGGTTGTGAACTTATTGCAATATCACCATAACTATTCCACCTGTGTGTGCATGGTTATAATTCTGAAGTGCAAAATAGCTTAGGCTACAGCACAAATATTTCCATAAAAATAAGCAAGTCTGACCTCTGAATTTATTTTGAAAGTGCACCTGATTGATGCATTTAAAAGTTAAAATATACAAACATTTCTTAAATTCTTACAAAACACCCACCCACTTTTTAAAATTGTTAGTTTGGACCCCCCCACTTTTGCCGTGCGAAATACTGTTTTCAGCATCTGTTTAGTGCTTCATTGTCATTTTCATTGGATTCTCCCATTTGCGCGTAAATCGCTCATAAACTTTTTTTTTTGTTACACGCATTCTCCCATTCCTCTTCTGTCACACACACAGTGACAAGCGCCAAATCCCCCGCAGTGTTGAAGACATCAGTCATCCCCCTCACTTTTGATAAGGTAAAAAGCCTTATAGGTACGCCAAATAAATAATAACCTATAGGGTTACGCTAGGCTATGTAAAACTCCCCATTAACAGCATCACGTCACTAACCACAGCGAAGACTGCACAATCTCTATTCACTCTGTTGGATATCTGAAGCCAGTTTGTCTACTTAGATACTGTAAATCCTCAAATTATGGCCGGGGTCTTAAGACAAAGTACAGGCCTTTAGGGGCAGGATTGTATTCGAGACAGCCCTTTACTTCTTATGCGAGTTTTATTTTGAGACATGCGTTTCTTGGAGCGGCATACTGGTAGGCCTTCAAAAGCATGACATTTTCGGTTTAGTTTGATATTTAATTTACTTTTGGACGGTTTGATTATATTGTTAAATGTTGGGACTGATAGGCACTGAAATCTGGGGAGGTATTTGATGATCACTATTACGTTCCATGTAGTTGAAAGAGTGTCGGGATTTCAAACAAACCATCCGCTTTTATGCGTTCATTGAACGTCTGTGGTGCTGTAATGGAAACCTTATTGCGTAGCCAAGTAGCCTATTGAGTTATTTTTAAATTATGCATGATTTACTTTTTATTAATTTCGTAGGCTGGCTTTATTTTGTTATATAGAAGTATCTAAATAACCTGTTAAAATGTACCAGAATTCAGGAAATTGCATCTAGTCCAAAAAAAAAATTCTGGGGGAGGACCCCCATTCTCCCCCTCTGTAATGTCCCACCCACTTTCACAATGCCTCCTACGCCCATGGTCCTAGTAGTAGGCTAGATCCCTTTGATACCAATGTTCATTTAACTCTGGGACCCTGGTCCCAGGGATGGATTACTGCACGGGCCTTCCGGGCCCAGACCCAGGGGCCCAAGGTGTCAGGGGGCCCTGAAGCCCAAGCCTTTGCATGGAATCATTGCCTCAATATCTCCAAACAGGTCTCTGACTTTCACAGAACAACCTTCTGGATCCAAATCAGTCTGGGTTCAAAAGCGGCCACTCTACAGAAACGGCTCTGCTGTCTGTAACAGAAGCCTTAAAAGAAGCCAGGGCGACCGCTCGGTCATCAGTACTCATTCTGCTTGACTTATCGGCTGCCTTTGACACGGTTAATCACCGCATCCTTCTCTCTATACTCGCTAACATGGGAATCTCCGGTTCTGCTCTCTCCTGGTTTGAATCCTACCTCACAGGACGCTCGTTTAACGTATCATGGCTTGGTCAGCTATCTGCACCTCACCATCTCACCACAGGGGTCCCCCAGGGCTCAGTACTGGGCCCCCTTCTCTTTGCTATCTACACCACCTCCTTGGGACAGATTATCCGTTCGCATGGCTTCTCATACCACTGCTATGCAGACGACACACAGCTCTATCTGTCCTTTCCACCTGATGACCCCTTGGTTTCAGCACGGATCTCGGATTGCCTCTCAGACATAGCTACATAGATGAAGGCACACCACCTCCAGCTGAACCTCTCAAAGACTGAACTGCTGGTCCTCCCAGCTAAACCTACCATACACCACGACATCAACATCAAATTTGACTCCCTGTCTGTTTCACCTACCAGGACTGCAAGAAATCTAGGAGTTGTTCTCGACAACCAACTAAACTTCTCAGATCATGTTGCCTCAGTCGCCCGGTCATGCCGTTTCGCACTCTACAATATACGGAAAATCAGGACTTACTTAACTCAAGATGCCACCCAACTTCTGGTTCAGGCAATAGTCATCTCACGACTCGACTACTGCAACGCCCTCCTGACAGGTCTCCCAGCCTGCGCAGTGAAACCACTTCAGATAATCCAGAACGCGGCGGCGCGCCTGGTCTACAACCAACCCAAGAGGGCACATGTTACCCCGCTACTCATCCAGCTACATTGGCTACCTATGGCGGCCCGCATCAAATTCAAGGCTCTAACGCTTGCCTACAAAGTAGTCTCCGGTTCTGCTCCTACCTACTTGAATGCCTTCATACAGACATACGCTACCTCCAGACCGCTGCGCTCCTCAGACGAACGACGTCTAGCTCTACCTCCGGTACGCTCAGGCCAATCCAAACTTTTCTCATCTGTTGTTCCTCGTTGGTGGAACACACTGCCAGTTCCTACAAGGGCAGGGACATCCCTCTCCATTTTCAAAAAACTCCTGAAGACCCAGCTCTTTAGAGAACATCTCCTCTCATAGCAACACTTACAACAAGTCTTGCTGATCCTAGCACTCACCAGCCATCTTAAACAGCCCTCCTAAACTATGGGCTGGCTTTCTCGACCAGTTTTCTGAACTTATGTCGCTCATCATCACTAGCTATGATCGGATAATTGTAAATGGCGACTTTAATATTCATGTCAATAAGACAACTGATGCTAAAGCCAGTAAGTTCCTTAATGTGTTGGACAGTTTAGAGCTAAAGCAGCATGTTACAGGACCCACCCACAACCTTGGCAACACCCTCGATCTAGTCATTTCTAGAGGGATAGAAGTCACAGACTTATCAGTAAATGATATAAATATGTCTGATCATTATTGTGTATCTTTTAATATAGTACTACATACTCCAAAAATTCATCCCGAAATTGCAATCAAATCGCGACTCTTGGACATTAGAGCAGAACAGCAGTTCATAGCTCTTATAGACTCCATAAATTTAGATATTTTACATCATCCCATTGATCAAATGGTAGAGGCTCTCAATCATGAATTAGGCGCTATGCTTGATAGAGTGGCACCCTTAAAGACTAAAAAAAGGCCCTGTAGCAAACTGACACCTTGGATGAACGAAAATATCCATGATCTAAAAAGATCATGTAGAAAAGCTGAGAGAACATGGAGAAAAACTAAGTTACAGGTTCACCGTGCCATTCTAAAAGAAAAAATAGCAAATTATAATAGAGCTATTCGGAATGAGAGAAGGAACCACTTCTCTAAGGTAATTGCTGAAAACAGTGGAAACTCTAGGGTGTTGTTCTCTACCATTGATAGGCTATTGCATCAAACACCTTTTGATACACTCAGTCAGGCATCCTCTCTAAGATGCGAAGAATTTGCAGACTTCTTCGAAAACAAAGTAATTTCTATAAGGGAGGCTATTGGTAATACAAGTAATATGTTTGATAGTACACCCAAAAACAGCCCCCCAAAATTAAGGTCCTTTAGCACTATTACTCAATCTGAGCTTGGTAAAATTATAACTCAAACCGGCTCCTCAACATGTGTTTTAGATCCAATCCCTACTAGATTCCTCAAAAAACTATATGATAGCTTAGCTCCCTTTATTCTCAAGGTAATAAATACCTCATTAGAAATAGGTATATTTCCAACTGCTTTTAAAACCGCTGTTGTGAAACCTTTACTTAAAAAGTCAAATCTTGACCATACCAATCTGAGCAACTACAGGCCTATATCAAATCTACCGTTCCTGAGCAAAGTACTTGAAAAAGTTGTTTGTAATCAGTTAAATACCTTCCTCAACGAAAACAGTATCCTTGAAAAATTCCAATCAGGTTTTAGATCAAATCACAGCACAGAAACGGCTCTAGTAAAAATAGTCAATGATCTCAGACTGGCTACTGACTCAAACAAAGTCTCAATCCTTATTCTTCTGGATTTGAGTGCGGCATTTGACACCATTGATCATAGCATCCTAATTCACCGCCTTGCGAAGTGGGTGGGTCTCTCTGATAATGCTCTAAACTGGTTTCAAACCTACATTACTGGCAGAGATTTTTATATCAGTCTAGGAGATCATGTATCTGAAAAACATGACTTGCCTTTTGGCGTGGCCCAGGGGAGCTGCCTTGGTCCCCTGCTATTTTCCCTATATATGCTTCCATTGGGAAATGTCATAAGTCAGCATAATGTAAACTTCCATAGCTACGCAGATGATACCCAATTGTATATTTCTGTGGAGCCAACTAACCCAGATGGCCTTTGCTCCCTCACTGCATGCCTAACCTCCATTAATCAGTGGATGAGCAAAAATTTTCTGAAACTAAATGATGACAAAACAGAGGTACTTTTGGTGGGACCAAAACTAAAGCGAGATATTGTTCTTAGTAATCTGGGGAACTTGGCACACCAGGTCAAACCAAAAGTAACAAGCCTCGGTGTCATCTTAGATGCAGAGTTAAGTTTTAAGCCCCATATCAGTAAAGTTACTCAAACAGCCTATTTCCACTTGAGAAACATTGCCAAAGTGCGGCCCTTTTTAACTCAACAAGATGCAGAAAAACTAATTCACGCCTTTATCACTAGCAGGTTAGACTACTGCAATGCACTTTTCACTGGTCTTCCCAAAAAACATCTAAAGAAATTGGCACTCATACAGAACTCTGCGGCTAGACTTTTAACTAAGACTAAGAAGAGAGAACACATCACCCCTGTGTTGGCTGAACTGCACTGGCTCCCTATTTCCTATAGAATTGATTTTAAGGTTATGTTAATTACTTACAAAGCTCTGAATGGCACAGCACCTTCATATATCTCTGAGCTTTTAATATCTTATCAACCACAAAGGAAACTTAGATCATCCAATTCTAATCTTTTAATCGTACCCAAAGTGCTCCACAAACAAAGTGGAGAAGCTGCTTTTATCCATTATGCCCCCAAACTATGGAACACCCTGCCTCTGTACATCAAGCAGGCGAGTTCAGTAAATATTTTTAAAAAAGATCTGAAAACATACCTGTACAGGAAAGCTTTTAGTTAACTCGTCTTATCCTGTAGACTACTTTTTCAGATTATTCTACATCTGCTGCTATTGGAGGGCGCAGCCAGCCAGAAGCAGATGGGCTCCCCCTATTAAGTCAGGTTCTGCTCAAGGTTTCTTCCTGGAATATGGGAGTTTTTCCTTGCCACAGTTGCCATATGGCGTGCTTGTGGGGGGAAAGAGGGTTAAGGCTGCCAGTCTTATGACATGTCATTTTCTATATTTTTGATATGTTGCTGAGTGGATCATAAACGGCCCCAGCAATGAAGAAATGTGATTGATAATGACTGACTGACTATTATTTTGTTACATGCTTCAAATGTAAAGCACTTTGAGCTGCATTCTGTGTATGAAAGGTGCTATACAAATAAAGCTTATTATATTATTATTATTATTATTATTATTAAACGGACACGTAACTGTTAAAAACAGCACTCACTGATGCACTTATTCTTACTGTACTTATTCTTATGTTTTTTTAAATTGTGCTAATATTGTTGAGAATTGCTCTAAAACTTAAACTGTTTACCATGTTGTTAGTCGCTTTGGTTAAAAATGCGTCAGCCAAATGTAATGTAATGTAATGTAATGTAATATCAACACATCAGGATGTAGGCTATGAATCTGATTGAATTTAGTATTGGCCATCCCCAAAATGCTAGCCTGACGAGCCAGACCCACATTAAAATGTAAGGTCTGGGCACTCACCGTTCGCAGTGCTCAGTCCGAGGGGCGGGATAATCGGTTGTCTTTCAAATTCCCTCTGCAGGCAATAGGACAGCACTGAGTCCCATGCGTTTTCCCACCAGCGGAGCTAGTTGGCTAGTTCAAACTTTTGCCATCTCAAAACAAGCTTAACTCGTGTCACACTGTTGGCCAACAGCAATATCCATCTTCTTTGTTTTCAAGTAGCAGGGAATTC
>NW_027468638.1:35504-51018 GCF_046254945.1 Alosa pseudoharengus | reverse complement strand
CCTATTTTCCTCCGGTGACCCCGTTTATAAATAACGAACGGTCCCTAAGGGAGACAACAACTTTGACTTTGTACACAGTCAGTCAAGACACTAATATATGAACATGGAGTTAAGTTTGTTGATTTATGACTGGGCTTAATATGTAGGCCTGTAAGTGAGGTATAGTGAGAGAATAACAGAAAAGTGCAGGTAATCACTGAAGCTAATCGTCTGATTCATGCACTGCTGATAAAATGTCCTTTCACAGCTAACCTATCAAGGTAGTTTCACAGTATTGTTTCACAGAATTCCCAGAATTGCTAATCGACTGATCGAATGATTCATGCACTGCTGATAAAATGTCCTTTTACAGCAAACCTAGTTTCACAGTATTGTTTCACAGAATTCCCATCCATTTGAGTGAGAATGATAACAGCCTCTGATATAAACAGTCTCTGTCTCCATGAAAAAGGTGCTTGCATTAGTTATGTTGCTGTTAAAGATGACCTTATAAACATATTCAGTGGTGGTATAAAGATAAATACATCGTTTAACCTTACAATATGAAACCGTGCAATTACATGGAGTGCTTTTACCATCACAGCCTGAGCTCTCTGTGTATGTATCTAAACACTATTTTTAAACCTTTTAAAAACTAATTTCAAAAAGCAACTATGTGTTGCAATATTAGTAAACTGCATGTCAGCCATTTGAAAAGGACCAAGTCTGACTGTTTGGTATCCTGTCTATGAAGCAGTATGTAATAGGATTCATAGAAATGGCAATTACGTCTGATTCAGGTTTATTTGCATAGAGTTCAGCAAAGAGGGTGAGGAAGGGGATCATGTCCTGGGATTTGTGGGGGATTTTCAATCTCAGTCTTCACTTTGATTATCATTGCACTTCAACGTTATTTGGTGCCAATGGCTGGCTTAAGGATAAAAGTGATAAAACAACACTGAGTAACTGCAAATTAATTTCCCAGAAGTTACAAATGGCTTTGATTGGATTTAGAATTCAATTATCTCTGTCAAATGCCTTTTAAAATATAATACAGCTAAAGTTCCTTTATCGGAAACCTAGGATTTAATGTGCTCATCTCACTCTAACTGTATTGTTTGAGAATATGAGAGAAGCCAATTGTATGAAGTTAATTACTTTTCTCAGAGATGAGGAAAATGGTGTCTGCCTTGAATCAGACATTTTCTCTGATGCGTCTCTGCCTTTTTTGACATCACTAAAAAAATATTGCTAGTTCATTTACTCCCTTGATCTATGAGCATAAAAATTGAGTGGTTTCGTTCATAGAGGTTAATTGCTTCTATGATTTATTCATAGACTAGTAGCAGTAAAGTCAACGTGCCATCGAGGCTATCATCACTTGTCTTTCAGTGCATTATTGTATTATTACAAATTGACGGGGAAAAAGTTTTAGACATTTTGCTCATGCCAGAAGAATGGCCTGCAAGAGGAAAGCTTGGTGCTGTCAATCGCCTTCCTGATCAGTAAGACATTCTTATTCAGTTCCTCTGAGCCTGCAATAATAGCAAAGCAGTAGGGCTTTAATTCCTGTAGGGTAACCCCTGGCCCATTTGAAATGAGTGACTTCCACAAGGGAGGTCAGACCATTATTTATTTATTTTTTTTAAACAACACATACTTTAAAAAAAATCTCTTCAGTTTGAATTGTATAATTCTGAAGCTGCCAATTATCACATTAAAACATATGTTAAACAGCTCGGGACTAGAACATGTTGTGAAAATTTCTATTAACCTCCTTTGAAGTCAATCACCTCAGGAGAGAACATGAGGAGAGAGGCTCGTGCATGAGAGAGTCCCAGGAGAGTGTGTAATTTGTGTATGTAGATATACAAGACATAACCACATAGCCTCATTGTCCTTTTACTCGTTGACTACACTGTGTATGTTGAAATTGTTGACCAGAAATGACTGAGAATGAGGCAAATGGTACTGTACATAAAATAAAAAATGGATTCTTGCTTAATAAAAAATAAAAACCTTTTCTGTACCATGTTTGGCGTCCCAGAGGCCTCTTGTGTGACCATTTTGGGCTCGGGTGACAGAGAGAGAGCAGCTGAATCTCAATCACTGCAAAGCACTGAATCAAATCAGCACAACCAGCTGTGAAAGTAGATACACAGAAGATTGCTCTTTCACTCTCGCACACACACACACACACACACACACACACACACACACACACACACACACACACACACACACACACACACACACACTACAAAGTGTCCCTCTGCTCCTATGTGTTGTGTGTCAGTATGTGTGAGTCTCTCTCTCTCTCTCTCTCTCTCTCTCTCTCTCTCTCTGTGTGTGTGTGTGTGTGTGTGCGTGCCGGTGTATGTGAACGTGTAAGTATGTGCAGATTGTGAGGAATGAATTGTGTATTTGAGATTGTGCTGCAAGAAGAGGGAATGTGCTTCTAGATAAGGATAAAAAAAAAAACAGGACCGGTCCCACAGCGGATTTACATCTGTGTGTTCTCATAACCTTATTCTCCACTGGGAGGAGAGGAGAGAGAGAGAGAGATGCAGGGGAATTGAGCAGGAGGAAACAATAGAAGCACTAAAAAGACAGACATACTAGAGCAAACCAGAGAGAGGAAAGGTTGAACTGACCTTTGGGAATACAGTTACATAACCCGAGGAGAGAAAGAGTTGCATAATTTATGGCTGCTTTGGCAGACTATTTTACTATTATAATTACGATCAATAATTGGAAATTGAACATTGTGTCTGCTGTCCTTTTCTTTTCATTTATGCTGGCCACTGGACAGGGGTTGAAGTTTTGCCAAACATCTCAGCTATACTTCCAATTTTGATGAGGAATCTGTTAATCCAGGCACATTATCTCCAACTGTCAGTGCAATTTCTCAATCTGTTGTGAAATAATGTGAAGTTTGTCTTCTTTCTTCATTCAGTTCAGTATTATAGTCCATGTCCAGACATGACATTCTCAAAGCAAAGCAACCACCTCCAGTTATCCTTCCAGACACAATCACTGTCAATGGAAAAGAAGAAATGAGGAGAGAAATATGTGCATTTTACTTACCTCAGCAACAAACCAATAACCATAATGGATCGCCATAGGGGTAAACTAATGAAAAATTCAAATAAATTAACAGAACCGAACCAAAAAGCAATTTGTTGAGTATAAATTAGAGTTGTAAAATGTTTTAGGCTCTCTGCACAACACTGAATACTTTCACTTTCTGGTCACACCAGACTGAGCTGGGCAGGTGTATCTTATTGTTGTCTTTTCATTATGTTGCTATTTATGTCCTAGAAATATGAAAGAAGTATGTCTTTAACACTGACATCTTTATCTCTTTTACTAAATACTAAGTTTGGTGATATAAAAAGAGTGCCAAAAAAACTATTCCAGTACAGCAGTATTTGTTGAAAGATATGTTTTACTCATCTCTTAATATTTCATGGAGCGAGTTGCGGTGTTTCTCTACAGAGTTCCACAGAATATCTCCGTAGCACAAAATCCAGTTTAATTTCCATCCTGCACACTAATGAAAGCAACTGCTGCGTGGAATCGGACGGTGCTGCCTATGCAGTCAGGGGGCACAGAGAGTGCATCCACAGCATCAGTGGGGTTGGGCATTAGCAGGGCATGAGTGCGGTCATCAAGGAGCCCATATGGTACTGTGGATGATGATAATGGCACAGAGTATGCCATCCACTGGTCCCGCACAATTTGGTCTGGACCTGGTCATCACCAGGGAGAGCCATTCTTAGGAACCCTGAAGGGTAGATTATAGAATGAATGGCATGCATTCACATATGCTCTCTCTCTCACTCTCTCTCTCTTTCACAGAGGTATGGCTCAGGTCACTGCAGAGGTCATCGGGGGGTCATGTGTGGTTGATGTTAGGTGTGCTGAGTGTTCATGCCCATCCCCTGAATCAGTAGCAGTAAAGTCTTATCCTGTGTTTACTGATATGTTCATTAGCCTACTCTGCTTATAAGGATTGCAGTTATAGCACCTGCTTGAATCACTAGTCAAGTCAAATCAACTTTATTTATATAGCGCATGTAAATTGTCACACTAGTTGTCAGGTGTTACAGGATCTCGATAGGAACAATTAAACTGAACTTTCATTGGCTTACATAGTTTGGTTTATCCATATCCTTGATTATAAATTGATTATGGGCATGTTTGTTAGTTCTCTTTTTTCCATTCACTACATAAGCTGAAAATGTTGTTGAGGAGAGGAATAGCCTGGGTAGTGGACATCGGACAGTAAGCAGCAGGCAGTCACTGCAGGCACTGGTTACTTCTAGAGGGCATCTGAGTCGGGAGCGTCCGACTGCTTGGGGGGATAGGGAATGCTGACAGTTCACCCTCTCATATCTTAGGACTGGGACTAGACAGTAACACGGTCAGCAGAAAAAAAAATACCACAACAGCACTGATCAACAAACACCATTCATCATCCTAGACAGAGGCCTCACTGCAACAATACTAAATATATTCCCTTGTTTATGTGAACACGTGAAGCTAGTATATGCACATCCTAGAGACACAGAGTATGATTGAGTTCAGGCTGGATTTTGCACGGTGGTCCGTCATCTTCGGGATGGATTTCTAAGCTTTGCGTCGGATGAAATAATTATCATTCGCTGAATTGAATTATATGCATATATATACCTCTGAGCTTGGAGCTGTGGTGTCTAAAAATGTTGCTGCGTTGCTTTGCCAGCCAGTAAATAAAATGATACCAGTTCACGCTGTGAAAATGAAAATTACAAAATTACTTTAGGTCTAAATGTGTTTTACCGTGGGCTTTGGACTGCAAGTTGCCTTTGGAGAACAGACTGAATTGTTATGAAGTTCTGCCAAGTACAGTCCGAACAAACTATTCAATTGAGCAGATAGATGTACATGAAAGTGCCAGTGCATTACTGAGAAAGCTCACAAGGAACGAGAGAGCCTGGAGACCAGAGGAGTCAGAGCTCTCTGATTCAGCTTATGCCATGTGCAAATTCCTCCTTTCCTCACATTAAATGTGCTTTGAACCAAAAAGCCTCACGTCTCCTTTTTAGTCTGCACTTTTTACTTTTACTTATCTCTGACAATTTGGCTTTATTCAGAAGTATTATGTGGTGGGAAGGACAAATGGCTAAGAGTGTGGACGTGAGAGAGCTGAGAAACGGTGTACACTTCGAGGCCCACTAAGAGAAACGGGACATGAGCCCCAAAAAGCACCATCAGAGGGAAGAATGCTTAAGAGTGCTGTGTGTTGACAGTGATTTACTCCACAGAGATGCATCTCTGTGGCCATGTTTCCAAGGATTGACACTGCCTCCGGAAAGGCCGGAAATATATGGGCCATTTAATTCCATGTGAATCTTTGCTGTGCTCCCACCAATAGTGTGCAGGGTTGACTCAGAGGGAATGACAGGTTTGAGATTGGGCCTTTTCTACATCACACAGCATCTCCAGTTTCTCTCGAGCGCTGAATAATTTGTGAATGCATTACGACCGTAAATGGGACGGCTGAATGGCCCGGGTGCCTAATTTTGTAGAAAAGCTCCAGGTCAGAGGCAGACATTTTTTCCCCTCTCTTTCAGAAATGTGGCTAGCGACTAATGTAGGCCTGATGGTGGGTATTCTTGTCCTGTCACCTTAGTGCTCAGCGCACACTGATACAAGCTATTCTTGGCACAGGGAACAGAACTGTGCTTTGAGCATTCATGTATGAATGTGTGGAGGCCACTGAGATCCAGAAGATGTATTTGCCGAGTACAATTTCCTGTGCTGAATTATGGAGGGAGGGACATTAAAATATAATATGTGCATTTGTCGTGGGCTCTGCCAGGCTCCGGAGAAGTATTCTCACCGGTGAGAGGCCAGGGGATCGTGTGCCGTGGGTTTCTGCTGAGCCAGTCACAATCCACAAGGACACAAACAGAAATTATGTCATGACGGCTGATTTGTGAGGACGATCGCGAGGCCGGGGGATGGATGGCGTCTGCGCAAAAACTGGCCGAGGACGGTCAGTCATCGCGTGGCCCTAAACAAATGCCGGCTGATGCATTTTCGTCTATCTCCGTCGGGCTGCCAAGAGGGCGGGCTCACCTATGCCATTTTTCATATTTCTCTGACAGGTTTATTCTGCCAAAACAGCAATGCTTCTTTGGGAATGCCAAAGCTAACAATATTTCGACTTTATGTCTTTAGAGGTTAGATAAGAGCAGACAATGGAATGTGTTTGCCTCATTGGGGGAAATATACTGTTGTTTATTTTTCCGCTGGGCTTTCATAAACACCATAGTAAATCTACCCAAACTGTATTCTAACATTTGGTTTTACATTATGTGCACTTTCAGTTTAATAAGGAACTTTATGGAGATTTTTTACAGTATTCTATGAATATAACTATCTATTCTGGCTTTAAACTCTCAATTACATTTCTACCTGCCATAAACATAATACAGGCCTAATCATCTGCAGAGTAGCACTTGTAAAGTTGTAGGCGTATTGATTCCAGTAGGCTTCCAGTATTTGTAAGGGAGGTCTGTCCCTTCACTTTCAATGTCAACAGGCAATTCAAATAAAGTGGGACCTAATTGAATAAATTATTGTTCAACTTAATAGGTGACTACAAAATATATCACCACAAATCCTGTGACAGGAAAGAGCAACTAATGAACACACATTTTCTCTGGGGTCACCTAGAAATGAGAACAAGATAAGCCTGATATTTATCTATAAAAATGAAAATGTTCACATCCTGTTTGCTCGCTGTCCTTTCGGCGATGAAATAGGACTGTGATGATGTTTCAAAATAGCAATGATTTATTCATTTTGACAGCAGGTGAAATGCCAGTCAGGAGAAAAAAATGAAAAGAAAAGAAAGAAAAAAAATGTCAATCAAATCAACATCTAAACGTCAAACACTAAATAAACTTCAATAACTGAACTCAATAAACAATACTCAACTCTGGCACTCAATGCTTTATGTCTGTGAGCAGATGTCAGTTAACTGTTGCTCACCTCAGACCATTCTGAAAATCCCTCTTCTCACCAGGGAATTGCCAGGCTTCCAGATTCAGATAGCTTCTCTGGTCTGATCCATTTCAAAAGAAGCTCTTTCAGGTAGACGTAAAGCTCTCAAGGTGTCTTGCCAGACAAGATGTCTGTAGTGTGGAACGGAAAGTCCTTGCTCTTAAGTTGTATTTCTTTAGGATGGCCTCCTTCACCAAGACCAAGGTGTAGACTTTGGTGTCCTCCATGTCCATCGATAACTATGCACTTTCCGCTTGAGAAGAGGCACCAGTGTGATAGCCCATAAAGACTGGGTCAGCAACACATGTGGCTCTTCAGTCTCCAGTGGTTCCCAGGCTTTGTCTAAAAACTTTTAAATATGTAAAAAAACATAGAAACGTTTTGTATTTGTCAACTAAAATGTGTCATATGTCACAACCTGGCATGTCTTTACCAAACTCTGTGGTGGCTTGAGTGGTTCCAAGATCTAGCAATGGTTTCAAAATCCCCAAAAAGTCTCTGCGTAAAGCAGATCAGTTTAAAAGTGCTTGGACAAATTCATTTGCTTTCACCACCACTGAGACTGGATTACTGAAATGTTTGACCTTCAGTGAGAGGACAAACAAAATGTAAAACATCTTCAGAAGTAGATCATTAAGTAAGTGCAGATTGCACGCTAAATGCCATGTTATGTAGCATAGCAACAGTAAAAGTTGCCCCGTGATTCAGAACCACTGCTAAATTTAGCAGATTCTGCCTTTACCCATGCTACAGCTAAGCTTTCCACCAACTTTCATGACAAACATGGCGGTTTTGTGTAATCCTCAAGGGTAGCCTAACTCTGCACCGAGGTGAAGTTAGTTTGATATTTGATATTCGGATATTCGACAGATATTCAAAAAAAAAAATATGCGGCCGGTTTCACCCCGTGTTTGCAGACAATGTACAAACAGATGACCTGTCTACTTGCTCCCAGCCGACCTTAGGGACCGTCTAAAAAGTACCTTCTGAATTACCTTCATAGTCTTTTTTGTCAATAGCTTTGACATCATGTGACCTAGTGACTCCAAACCAATTCAAAATAGTTATCCTATATGGGACTCATCAGACACACCTCTTTTTATAGAAACTATATGCACACAGTATTTTATATGAATATTTTAAAGAAAATACCTTATTTCCCATAAGGAATGGTCTCCTTTTTTTCAATACCTCCCAAGCCATGTGACCTAGTGACTCCAAACCAATGCAGAATAGTTATCCTATATGGGACTCATCGGGCACACCTCTTTTTATGGTCACGGTGTGCACACTGTATTTTATATGAATATTTTGTAAAAAAAAATACATTATTTCCTATATGAATGGTCCTCTTTTTTCAATACCTCCCAGGTCATGTGACCTAGTGACTCTAAACCAATGCAGAATAGTTATCCTATATGGGACTCATCGGGCACACCTCTTTTTATAGTCACTGTATGCACACTGTATTTTATATGAATATTTTAAAGAAAATACATTATTTACCATAAGAAACGGTCTCCTTTTTTTCAATACCTCCCAAGCCATGTGACCTAGTGACTCCAAACCAATGCAGAATAGTTATCCTATATGGGACTCATCGGGCACACCTCTTTTTATAGAAACTATATGCACACAGTATTTTATATGAATATTTTAAAGAAAATACCTTATTTCCCATAAGGAATGGTCTCCTTTTTTTCAATACCTCCCAAGCCATGTGACCTAGTGACTCCAAACCAATGCAGAATAGTTATCCTATATGGGACTCATCGGGCACACCTCTTTTTATGGTCACGGTGTGCACACTGTATTTTATATGAACATTTTGTAAAAAAAAATACATTATTTCCTATATGAATGGTCCTCTTTTTTCAATACCTCCCAAGTCATGTGACTTAGTGACTCCAAACCAATGCAGAATAGTTATCCTATATGGGACTCATCGGGCACACCTATTTTTATGATCACTGTATGCACACTGTATTTTACATTAATATTTTAAAGAAAATACATTATTTCATATAAGAAACAGTCTCCTTTTTTCAATACCTCCCAGGTCATGTGACCTTGTGACTCCAAACCAATGTAGAATTGTTATCCTATATGGGACTCATCAGACACACCTCTTTTTATGATCACTATATGCACACTGTATTTTACATTAATATTTTAAAGAAAATACATTATTTCATATAAGAAACAGTCTCCTTTTTTCAATACCTCCCAGGTCATGTGACCTTGTGACTCCAAACCAATGTAGAATTGTTATCCTATATGGGACTCATCAGACACACCTCTTTTTATGATCACTATATGCACAATCTATTTTATTTTAATATTTTAAAGAAAATACATTGTTTCCTATAAGGAATGGTCTCCTTTTTCAATACCCCCCCCCCCCCCCCCCCCAAGGTGTCTGAAGTGACGTAGGGACACCAAACCAATGCAGAATATCCTTTATGGGACTAATCAGACACACCTCAAATTAATATAATTTTTGCACATACTATTTTATAGTACCCATTTGTTTCCTATGGAAACTTTCTATAAATAATCTGTTTTTTTTCTCAATACCTTCCATATAATAGTAGATGGCAAATAATTTTTCATATTGAATCTCTGATCTCTGTCTGATAAGTACCCCATAGCAGAACAGTTCTGTATTGATCTGTGTTGTCTAGGACCCTTCATATGGCAGCTATTGAGCAAAAAGCTGTTTTCCATAGGAAATAAATGTGATTCTTTAAAAAAATGTAAATATAATAGTTCATGCAAAATATTATTTCACATTGACGTGTGTCTGATTAGTATCACATAGCAGAACAGTTCTATGTTGATCTGTGATGTCTAGGACCCAGTATATTGAAGGTATTGAGCACAAAGCAGCTTCCAAAGCAGCTACAAATTGGTTTTCTTTAAGAAATTAATATAATATAGTATGTGCAAAAATCATATTAATTTGAGGTGTGTCTGATTAGTCCCATATAGGATAACTATTCTGCATTGGTTTGGAATAATAGGATAATTATTCTATATTGGTTTGGAAAAAGAAGACCATTCATGATGGCAAATAATGTATTTTCTTTAAAATATTCATATAAAATACAGTGTGCATAGATTGACTATAACTGTGTCTTATTAGTCCCACATAGGATAACTATTTTGCATTGGTTTGGAGTCACTAGGTCGCATGGCTTGGGAGGTATTGAAAAAAAGGAGACAGTTTCTTATGGTAAATAATGTATTTTCTTTAAAATATTCATATAAAATACAGTGTGCATACAGTGACTATAAAAAGAGGTGTGCCCGATGAGTCCCATATAGGATAACTATTCTGCATTGGTTTGGAGTCACTAAGTCACATGACTTGGGAGGTATTGAAAAAAGAGGACCATTCATATAGGAAATAATGTATTTTTTTTTACAAAATGTTCATATAAAATACAGTGTGCATACAGTGATAATAAAAAGAGGTGTGCCCGATGAGTCCCATATAGGATAACAATTCTGCATTGGTTTGGAGTCACTAGGTCACATGACCTGGGAGGTATTGAAAAAAAGGAGACAGTTTCTTATGGTAAATAATGTATTTTCTTTAAAATATTCATATAAAATACAGTGTGCATACAGTGACTATAAAAAGAGGTGTGCCCGATGAGTCCCATATAGGATAACTATTCTGCATTGGTTTGGAGTCACTAAGTCACATGACTTGGGAGGTATTGAAAAAAGAGGACCATTCATATAGGAAATAATGTATTTTTTTTTACAAAATGTTCATATAAAATACAGTGTGCATACAGTGATAATAAAAAGAGGTGTGCCCGATGAGTCCCATATAGGATAACAATTCTGCATTGGTTTGGAGTCACTAGGTCACATGACCTGGGAGGTATTGAAAAAAAGGAGACTGTTTCTTATATGAAATAATGTATTTTCTTTAAAATATTCATATAAAATACAGTGTGCATACAGTGACTATAAAAAGAGGTGTGCCCGATGAGTCCCATATAGGATAACTATTCTGCATTGGTTTGGAGTCACTAAGTCACATGACTTGGGAGGTATTGAAAAAAGAGGACCATTCATATAGGAAATAATGTATTTTTTTTTACAAAATGTTCATATAAAATACAGTGTGCATACAGTGATAATAAAAAGAGGTGTGCCCGATGAGTCCCATATAGGATAACAATTCTGCATTGGTTTGGAGTCACTAGGTCACATGACCTGGGAGGTATTGAAAAAAAGGAGACAGTTTCTTATGGTAAATAATGTATTTTCTTTAAAATATTCATATAAAATACAGTGTGCATACAGTGACTATAAAAAGAGGTGTGCCCGATGAGTCCCATATAGGATAACTATTCTGCATTGGTTTGGAGTCACTAAGTCACATGACTTGGGAGGTATTGAAAAAAGAGGACCATTCATATAGGAAATAATGTATTTTTTTTTACAAAATGTTCATATAAAATACAGTGTGCATACAGTGATAATAAAAAGAGGTGTGCCCGATGAGTCCCATATAGGATAACAATTCTGCATTGGTTTGGAGTCACTAGGTCACATGACCTGGGAGGTATTGAAAAAAAGGAGACTGTTTCTTATATGAAATAATGTATTTTCTTTAAAATATTAATGTAAAATACAGTGTGCATACAGTGACCATAAAAAGAGGTGTGCCCGATGAGTCCCATATAGGATAACTATTCTGCATTGGTTTGGAGTCACTAGGTCACATGGCTTGGGAGGTATTGAAAAAAAGGAGACTGTTTCTTATGGTAAATAATGTATTTTCTTTAAAATATTCATATAAAATACAGCGTGCATACAGTGACCATAAAAAGAGGTGTGCCCGATGAGTCCCATATAGGATAACTATTTTTAATTGGTTTGGAGTCACTAGGTCACATGATGTCAAAGGTATTGACAAAAAAGACTATGAAGGTAATTCAGAAGGTACTTTTTAGACGGTCCCTAAGGTCGCCTGGGAGCAAGTAGACAGTTCATCTGTTTGTACATTGTCTGCAAACACGGGGTGAAACCGGCCGCATAATTTTTTTTTTGAATATCTGTCGAATATCCGAATATCAAATATCAAACTAACTTCACCTCGGTTAACTCTGCACTTGAACACTGCAGAAATAATATCCTCGTGAAGGTCTCCAACCTGGCTTTGGAGTTGCTGGAATTTATACTGCATCAAGCTAGTCTGCTCCCCCAGCCTAGCTTGCCTTAGCTGTGGTGGCTACATCAGCGTCCATTGCCTTTGTGCTGGTCCCATGTGCTATGTCGATGTCCAACACTGTCCCATGTCGATGCGCTCCAGTTTCTTCAGGTGCCAAACGTTGCACGCCCACCAACCAAATGTAACTCCATTACACACCCTCAGAGTGAAATATGGAGCGATTTATTAGAATTGAGTCAACTCCAAGTCTCTAATTTTCAACATAATTATAAAAGTAAAATCATTTATATCCTCAAGCTCAGATTGAATGATTAAATGCTATGTGGTTTATTTTGGTTATAATGTAATTCTCTTTGTGATGGAGACAGCTCAGACAAATAAGCAACATTAAAGGAGTTTGTTCTTGCCTTCAAAATCAAGACAGTGAGAACAGACAACATTATTTTAGATTTTCAACATCCAGTAATGGGCAGGATTGTGACAAATGACTCACGGACCGAGCCTATGGAAAAAAAAATCAGCGGTCCTAAAAAGAAACCTTGCATCCCAATCAATTTCAGCGACATTCAAACACCAACCATTTCATAACACGAATAATAAATGAACATTATGCCGTCTGTAATGCACTCGATTTGTCTTATTGAGTGTCGCTAATGGAACGAAACCCACCACATGAACTCAACAAAGAACTTGAGTTGCTTCGGCAGCCCTCCCATTAAAAATTGAAATACAATCACAGATGTGATCTCACCAAGCTCCTCTGGTGGACTCAATGGTGCTGAAACAACAGCCAATGCAATTTCATATCAATCAATCAAGAAGCTGCAGCGCTAGGTTAAGCTGTAGGGTAGAGGAAAGAGATGGACTGGAAGAGATAGAGGGAGGAAAGGAGAGAGAGAGAAGCATACAGAAAAGAGAGAGAGAGGCGGGGGGGGGGGGGCAGAAAGAAAGAGAGAATCAGTGAGTGAGAAACACTTGTAGTCCGAGACAGATAAACACAAGCTGGAGGTCTCCGTAGAGTTAGGCCCCACCACAATGACTCATCAATCCTCGTTCCGAAAGTCTGGCACATATTAATCACATTATGGGGTGCCTAATGATGTAGAAAAACACCCCAAAACAAAAGCAAAAGTGACCCTCCCAGAGTCACTAATGGAATTAGCAGCCCTGTCTGTGTGGACATCTCCTGTGTACGTGTCCAGTGCTCCTACCCAGTCCTGTTTCTATTAGCTAGGGAAATAGACTGGGAGATAGGGGGTCATAGGAAAAGGGCAGAAGGGTCGCAGGGCGGCCGGTCCGTCTGTTCGTGTCCCCAGAGCTTAGCTGCGGCGCTCACCTCTGCACCGTCAGCTAAATGAAATCGATGAATCATTGCTTACGGTCCCCAGTGTTTCAGCAACACACAACTCAGCACAACACAGACATTAATGCTATGAATTTGTGGCGGAGAGAGGCAGAAAAAGAGCAAGACAGAGAGAGAGAGAGAGGAAGAATGAAAGAGTGAGAGAGTAGAAATGTTCTGCCTCTTTCAGTGGCACGGCTGTGTTTTCTATATCCAACAATCGTAAATGAGATTTATGTGATTTAATTAAGCATTTGTTGAATTAGTTATATTTATGACTGTGGAGGGACAAGCTTTGGGAAATGATCTGACGGAGTAGCTCAGGGGCCTATAATTTTCTTCCCAGCATGCTTTCATTGTTCCCAAGACAGCAGAACACAAGCCTCTCTGTGTCTACATGCCATGGATGGTGGGCCATTGCATCTCGATTTGAAAGCCATCGCTTTGCCTCAAACTCTTACACATTCTAAAGATCCAGTAATTGAAAAAAAAAAATCCCTTCCGAACACCCAACTCTGGTGTGGAAAGTCAAGTCAAGTCAGGACAAGACAAGGCGAGACCAAAAAAACACTTTTGCAAGCAGGACTGAGGCCTGATCATGACTGCAAAATGAGGCCCTCTGATGCGTTCAGTCAGGCTGACTCGAATGTGTCACGAGGCAGATTCAGGGAAGTGGGTGCGTGAGAGGCACTCTGCTGCCGCTGCCTGTGTGCATGCTGGCTTTCCTGCAATTAAGGCAGGAGAAAGTCAGGCAAAGAGGCTGCTCGCTCCCGTTGCTCTCATTATTCCGAGTTCCTGTTTCCGATGTCACGCAGAGTCAAAAAACAGACTTCAGAGAGCAACAGTCCACTCAAACAGTTGTTTCATAAAAGAAAAAAAATATATAGATATTGGATATTAAAATGAAGTGCACAAGCTAAACAGTGTAGACTAGAGGCTGTTTTGTTTTGTTTGCTTTTTTCCCTTCACTCACAATTTTTGTTGTGTGAAAAAATAAATGAATGCATCACAGTCAAAATATCAATATTTTGTGCCTTTTTTTTAGCCGTAAAGAGCGACTAATGAGCGGAGCCCCTCTCTCATGTAGACACTGAGCATGCTCAAATGAGCTGGCCTTTTTCAGTTTTCAAACTCATGGATTTGATTGTCCCTGGGGATGCACAAGCTGTCCCTTAGTCTCCCCTTGTGTGAATTACTGTCGGAGATCCACATTTTTCTTCTTCTGTGGTTTATTGTGTGTATAAAGCCCCCTAGGCTGAGTGGCAGTAGCAGTAGAACTGCACTGGGTTTCCTTCTCTGTGGCTGGGGTCATGGTGCCCCCTGCTGTCCATCCTGATGTTTGCTGTAATTCCATAAAGCAGCAGTACAAACATGTACTTACTCTAAGCACTAAGCAGGAAGGCTTTGGGGTAGCTGTGGTCTGAATTATGAATGGAGAGGATATACTTGAGCCATTGAATGAGTATGAGAACATCATCACATACCGTCTGTTATTTTGTTTGGTATTTGTTGGTAGGGCAGTGTGGTTTATTTGAACTTTTCTGTTTCTCGGTGTGAGATGTACTCTCTCTCTCTCTCTTACTCTTTCTCTCTGTGTGTGTGTGTGTCTTTGGCAATATTATGATAGCCACCGAAGCAAATTTGATTTTAACTAAATTGAATTGGATTAAGAGTAATCCTGACAGAGAGAAAAAAGGACAGTGTCTCTTTGACTAGCTCTTCTCTCTCCCCATGCTGGGCACCACTGTGCCAGATAGACACGTGACGACGGGTGTAGTCACAATGGCTGACGTGTCCCCTGTCAGCTTGGCCATTGTCATCACGGCTCATGGCAGCGAACAACTGCGCTCTGTCCCCTGGCATGAGCCTCTTGGCTGCGCCTGCGAGCGCGAGGAGGAATAAACAGGTGGGCCGGCAAATGGCAGAAAAATCCCAGCGTCCTG
>NW_027468638.1:0-22500 GCF_046254945.1 Alosa pseudoharengus | reverse complement strand
AGTTTTTTCTTCTTTTGCCTGTAGGACTCTTTTGAAGTTTCATGTATTCCCTTCATTTTGAAATCTTTAAGATTCACACTGCACCCAGTAGTAGCAAGCTGCCGCTAGACAAGGCGATTACTGAAGGTTTCCAAAGGGACAGTAATTCAGGAAAAGAAGAAGAAGAAGAAGAAAAAGGTTTCCCCTTTCCTCTCTGTAATGAACCCTCAGCTTTATGTATCACTCATACCCTAGTGGTATTAAAGTTTCATACTAATGCAGGGTACTATTCATCGATGAGGGCATTAGAAATCATCTGGGGATTCACTGGATGGGCCAGGAATGGGGGAAGGGCTAGCGCTCACAGCTGCTTGTGTGACACATACACCTTTATTAAGACAATATATGGTTCAGGGCTTCAAATAACACCCACTCAAATGGCCTTGTGTGAATCCCACACACACGCTTCGTTGGGGGAGTTTATTCCCCTCATCCTTTAATGCAATTTCTCTTGGCATATGTAGGCTGCCGGAGACAACTGTAATATATAAGAGAAACTTGCATTTAGGATGAGGGATTTGGATGCTGTTTGTATGCTCCCTTGGTAATTCTTTCATGTGCACAATAATCTGCCCTGCATATTACAGTTGTTTTTCTAATCAATAGCACTTGGTGTTCAATTATCTGAGCATGTGAAAAGCTTGTATTAACTGCGTAGGACAGCACAGAAGAGAGAAGATGGTCTTTCACATTATCAGTGATACTGTATGTTATGCTCTAATACTGTGTGCTAGTAAGCCACAACTATGCTATTACCCAGCCCGTTTTTCCATCTCCCCTCTACTTATCTCCCTCTTCTAACTCTCTGGTCCTCTCTCTTTCTCTCTCTCCCTCAGCCCCTTTCATTTCTTCCTGTATTTCCCCCCCCCCCCTTATTTTTCCCCCTCTGACTGAGAGGACACAAAAAGCAGAATCACTGTGCTCCTTGCAGGTATTCATCCTCTTCCGCTGACCCCAGCTTCCAAGGGTGGACCATTAGCCGCCTCGGGAGGGGGGCCGTGGATCCTCAATTGTGCGGCTACGGCGGCCCCTAAGCTCCAGGTGGAGATGGACGGCGCGGACACAGGGACAAAGGATTATCTCGCTCCCCCACCAATCATCCTCCTGGAACATGCAGACATCCCCGACGCCGGCCCAAGTAGTCCTCAGTGATGAGGGACCGAGGCTTACACTGTCTAAGATTACAAAGAGCTCCGCGATTGTCACAGACATACACTTTTTGCGAGTGCTGCTCTTTGTTAGTCATCATTTATTCAGCTTCGCAACGCTCTCGTTCACTCTGTCTCCCCGGCTCTGTTCTGTGTGGCTTAACCTTAATTATCTGTTTAAATAAAAGATTTGATGTAGTTCCTGGGGGTGATGTAAGCTTTTAGCATTCATTTGTGCTCAGGCTCCAACCCAGAGAGGCAGGCGGGAATGCACCAAACATTCTGCACCAGCCAGGCTCGCTGATGGACCCAAGGGGAAGGGAAGTGTGATGATTAAAAACTACATGGTGGTAGTATTGCTTTTTTTCTGCGTGTGTGCGTGTGTGTGTGCGTGTCTGTGTGTGTAGGAAGTGGGGGAAGGCAGGCAGGAGCCCACATAGAGGGTGACAGCAGATGTCACACCACACTCACTCAGCTGGGACTCCGACACTTTCGGCCTCAGCGATGAGAGGCGAGGCTCCAAAAGAGCAAGTTGCAAACGCCTACCTCTGTCAGAGAGAGAGAGAGAGTGGTGGGAGATCTCCACCTTTAACCCCACTCGGTATGAAGAGAGAGAGAGAGAGAGGGGGGGACAGCAAGGGAGAGAGGGAAAGAGGAAGGGAGAAAGTGGTTGGGGAAATGAAGATGAAAAGCATTGAGGGATTGAGAAAGTGGAAAAGAGTGGTAGGGAAAGAGGGCAGGAAAGATAGTGTGTGTGTGGTGGGGGGGGGGGGCAGTGAGGCAAGTGAACGAGACATGAAACAGAGGAAGAGATGAGATGTGTCAGGGGAGAGGAAAAAAGATGAAGTGATGCACAGACACGCTTGGAGGTGTCTGTGTGTGTGTGTGTGTAACTGTGACTGTGTGTGTGTGTGTGTGTGTGTGTGACTGTGACTGTGTGTGTGTGTGTGTGTGTGTCAGTAGGATTGGAGCAGTACGCAGAGGGAAGGTGAACCAGCTAGGGCAACCTCCCAGAGGGCACATGAGAAGTGAAGAGGTTTATGGAAAGTGACTGTCCACCTGCTTGCACAGAGAGGAACGGAAGAAGCCTTTCCAGAGGGAGGAAAAGGTCCTGCCTTGTCTGCCTTGCCTTACCTGCTCATGCTGCTGTCAGGTCCATTAGACCAGGTCCCATTCATCCACTTTAAGTTCACATGCTGTTAAGACCTTCAAACTGTCAGGTCACTTGGTGTACTCTGTGCCTGTACAGGTTTTGTAAGAGGCTCTAATTTGGGGTGTGTGTGTGTGGGGGGGGGGGGTGTACATGTTGAAACATTTCAGAATGAGCTATATCCACTTTTTTTGTAAATAGACTGTTCAAGAGAAGAATTTCCCTGGGATGCACTCATTTTAATCTACAATGTCCATGAAAACCAAGAGTGAACAGAGCTGGTTGGGAAGAATAACAATTATCTCTGGGAGAATGTTCCCTTGTTTCAATGGCTGGATTGCATGTGTGCGTGATTAGTCATATCAGTCGTTGTCATCATCATCCCCTCCTCTGGGCAAAGGGCAAGTCATACAACAGACTCCAATAAAAGTCATATGAGCCAGCAATGCGATGAGTGAATGTTGTAAGGAAATGACACATACACTCTTGATACTACAATAATGCCCAGGACACAAATAAAACTGCATGACCACTGACTCAAACATTACCAGGAAATGCAGGTGCATGTTGGATTATGATGTATAACAGCTTTTACTAATACATTATAATATATATATATTTATATATATAATAATATTTTGTGTGACATTTGGCAATTTATGCAAATGTTAACATTCTGTTATTATTTATTGCAGAACAAAAATAACTGGGATATCAATCAGATTCCCTTTGCTTTAATTTAAAGGTCCAGCTGGCTGTACATTGTGGGAGACAGAGCCACACAGGTCTGCTGCATTCCCCTGATATTTTGGCCGGATGCTGACACAGCAGTCCAGTCATATTAACTTAAACGTCATGCTTGGCATGACTCCCTCTAAAGACTCTCTCTAAATCTAAAGAACACTGCATTTCCCCCCAGACCAGTATTCAGTATTGGCAGTAGACTATGATAACTCACGTCTGACAAATACAATAACCATAACCATATCCATAATCAGAAGTTACCGTTTGGAGAGTATGCAGACATGGAGGATTGTTGAAACATACGAAAAGCCAAAACTTAAAATGAGCTAATTATTTAGAACATTTGCATCTTACGTGAGTTTTAAAGGTCCAATCATTCTGGTGAAAGGTCATTGATATTTGAGCTCAATGGCTAATCAAATTACACACATCACCCTTTTCAGGCTTCTAAAGAAACAAATTGGTTGCCTGCAAAAAATCGGTCCGAAATACTTTATTTGTGTCCCACACAGAGTCAGGACTGTGTATACCATCACCAGAATTTTTAACCCACCCACACAGGATGGACAGCTATGGACTATGGACTACAAGGAGGAGTAATGCTGAATTTGATTTAAAGTATTTTGGATTAGAATCACAGACACAATCTTTATCTAAATGTGAGTTAGGCGAGTGGAATGCAGGTAGAAATTCTGTGTTCGTGCATACCTAAGCAAACTTGATGTGTTTTTATTAGTATTTTAAAACAGTAGCCTAGGCTATATGAAAGTTACTGTGGTGAGCAGTGGTGTAAGTATACAATAGTTAGTACAGTAGATACTGTAGTGGGTATACTGTGAGTAGTTAGCTGTAGTGGGTATACTGTGAGTAGTTAGCTGTAGTGGGTATACTGCGTAGTCCTGCAGGGTTGCCAACAGGGTAGGAATTTCACGGCGGCCACGACGGCCATGGCCGTCGTAGCCCCTTGCATTGGCCGTGAGGCCCCTTTGAAAATCAGAGGTTTACAGGCCACGGTGGCCTTGGTGCCCCGTTATTTCAATATTCTGCTTTGCATCCTACTAATAGCGATTTTTATTTAGCCTGTGGCCTGTCAAAATAATCTTAGCATTCACAGCGCAAATTAATTTAGTCTTTTACGCAGTGGAGAAAGTGACAGCGCAAGAAAGAAAGTGCGTCCAAATTCACCCATTCTTCTCAGTTGAACTACTCGCGAAGTAGCCTATTCATCACACAGACATCACAAGTATCACATGAAAGAGCTTTTACTCAGCTTTTAAACGATGTTAGCCGATAATTGCTGTGTTGAACGGTTCGCGAGAAAAGTAAATAATATAATTCAATTTAATCATACATTCTACTGAAGGTTTTGCGTCCCATGATCTCCCTACCCATTCATCTCGGTGGAATACTTCACGAACCCTTCTTTTAACACATGACAAACCATATATCAGAATAAACAGCAGACCTTACCGAACACAAAAGTGTAAAGCAGTCCCCTGTACAGTTAGCCGTTCCAGAGTAATCTAGTTTTGAATTTGCAGTAAATTTCGACATGCATGGATGTCTCCAAATTTGGGCTTTACGTTTTACAATGTGTTTAAATTGTTCCACATGATTTTATAATGGGCCAAATACAAAATAAATGTTACAAATATCGCCTATATTGGTAAATCATAGGACAGTGAGCTGACTAAGAGTTTGTGAAAGTAGCCTTAATGATCACAAAATGCTAAGCATGCATCTAGGCTATTTGAGTTTCTTAAAGCTGAGCTGTGCTTAAATTGTTCAATACATGATTTCATAACAGGCCAAATATAAAATAAATGTTATATATAGCCTAGATATCTGCAAATATTAGATGATCAGATGATTTGCAGTTCTATGTAATATGTCATGTTTCATGTTTTTTGTAATGTTTCATACAGTGATGCAGGTCTACTGCAGTGAACTTTGATCATTTTTATAGCCTACAACTCTTAGTTAACTTTGGCCTTGGTGCCCTGACATGTGGCCTTTGTGCCCCCCACCAAATATGCCCAACTGAAGGCCAAGTGGCCTTGCCCCCAGAATGGTGAAATTCCAAGCCTGGTTGCCAACCTTGGGTGTTTGGTTGGAGTGAGATTATGTGAAGTCATTGTGCGTGTGCGTAAAATTTTTCCCTAAACCTAATTAAAAAAATGTCTGTCCCCTCTCTTTTGCTATGTATAATCCCTGATTTAGGCCTATGTAAAAAAAAACTAATAGAATGGAAAAGTTTCTTCAAAATGTACAATTAATTTATTGATTGCACTTGAAAACAAGACCATGGTGCAGTGTTTGGAAGGATTGTGGCATGGAGGGAATATGAGCCACTGAGCCCCTGGGCACAGTCATGAAAAGGGCCGCCCTGCCCACCTGAAAAAGGTAGTAGCTCAGCAATTCTAGGGGGTCCGGGGGCATGCCCCCCCCGGTAGATTTAAAAAAAAAAAAAAACCCTTAAATGATGACTTCTGGCGAGTTTTGTGGAAAGAAATGGACAGATTGAGACTTACAAATATGAATGTGTGTATGAGTCAATAATACAATATTTTTTTCCACCTACCATTGTGGCTAGCCACTCAACTTTTTTACCAGCCACTAGAGATACAGTATGAACATTTGATGAAAAAACATGACCAAAATGATCACGGTCATTGGTATTATTGCGATATGATTAAAATGTGCTGACTTTTTTTCTAAACCTATACCATCAATGTTGGACAGAACTCATAATTTGCCTGCCCTTCATGCCCAGTAGCAACAAAACTAAAGGACAACAGAACAGCTAGTGTCATAAAAGTGGTGTGGCTTCTTTAAGACACAATCCACTGGTGTGAGTTCTGAAGCCATTCAACTTTATCTAACTCTATACTAGCCTATATCATCTAATTTTAATATTATATCTAGGCTATATTTAACATTTATTTTCTATTTGGCCTGTTATGAAATTATGCATTGCCCAATTTAAGACACTTAAATACATGCATGCTTAGCAGTTTGTGAAAATTAAAATTATGGCTACATAGACAAACTCTTAGCCATGAGCTGTATATCCTCTGATTTTAATATTTTTTCAGATATATAGGTATTTAAGCACAGCTTAGTTTTAAGACACTTAAGGCCCAACGTTGGAGACCATATAGGCCTAGAAATTTGCTACCATTTTACTCTGGAACGGCTTATTGTACAGGGGATTGCATTACACCTTTGTGTTCGGTAAGCTCTGCTGTTTATTCTGGTTTACGGTTTGTCATGTAGTTGAACGAAAAGTTTGTGAGATATTCCAACTATATGAATTGAGATAAGCCCAGAGCTGTAGAGTAATATGACTATTTCTTGAAAGTTAATTGAACCGTTTATCACAGTAAATAGCGGCTATAGCACCGTATAAAAGACGAGCAAAAGTTATTTAATGTGATATCTGTGTGATGACTAGGCTAGCCTACTTTGTGAGTAGTTCAACAGAGAAAAATGGGCGGCCACACTTTGCGTCCGTCTGCCTCATAGGTCTAAATAGCAACGTGTTCTGTGAAGGTGTCGCCGACCGGATTAAAATAGTCAGCGGAACTGCGCTGAGTAGGCAGATATGCGACACGACAAAAAGAAGTGTCGTGCAAGTGGATCGGTACCGTTACGGTACCGATCCACTTGCGTAACGGTACCGATCCACTTGCACGACACTTCTTTTTGTCGTGTCGCATTCCACTCTAGTCCTATGGGTGACGTCAAGCGACTTTAACGCATTTGAAATAATGTTGTGCGTCAAAAAGCTGCCCGATGCCCAGCTTTATGCAAATGAATCCGTTGAACGCGAGGCGACTCTCCAATGAAAGGACGAGTTTGTAGGTCCTTTGTTCTACCACAACGGTGCCTGTGAAACTTTGGTTCCGCTTACAAGACAAATAATGTTTTAACATCTCTTCCACGACCACCTAGTAGTCCATAAAACAAACGAAACTAGGATTTGGATGAATATATTGACTGTTGGTGTTTCTGGTGAGGATTTGAGATTGCTTTGAGTAGTTTAAATAAAACAAGATTTCGAAATGGCTTGCATAGTTTGTTTAGGCTATTAATGTGTTGTATACTGTTAAGTACATGCCTAAAATTGTGGTCCATTTGTGGAAAAACACTTAAGATACGTTAAAACGAACTGAGTATGAGCTGGTAACTGACATTTTAAACAAAACGCCCACACACGACTGATTGTGGGGAGGCAGCGCGACATCTATGCGACACGACAAAATGAAGTGTTGTGCAAGTGGATCGGTACCGTTAGACCTACCTGCTGTTGGTCTAAAGCTATATATGTATGCCTTAAACTCGTCTATTGTTATTTAGAAACAATGCTGTGGTCTAGTCATCAACAAAAAATGACCGGATTGCAAAAAAAAAAGAATGGATTTGGCGTGACATTTCTTGCGTGTGCGTGAGACCGTGACGGTACCGATCCACTTGCACGACACTTCATTTTGTCGTGTCGCATTCCACTCTAGTCCTATGGGTGACGTCAAGCGACTTTAACGCGCCCGCAAAGCATTCCGGGAAGGCAGCGCTGCATTTGAAAATATGTCGCGCGTCAAAAAGCTGGGCGAAGCCCATCTTTATGCAAATGAATCCGTTGAACGTGAGGCGACTCTCCAATGAAAGGACGAGGTTGTAGGTCCTTTGTTCTACCACAAAGGTGCCTGTGAAACTTTGGTTCCACTTACAAGACAAATAATGTTTTAACGATCTCTTCCACGACCACCTAGTAGTCCATAAAACAAACGAAACTAGGATTTGGATGAATATATTGAATGTTGGTGTTTCTGGTGAGGATTTGAGATTGCATTGAGTAGTTTAAATAAAACAAGATTTCCAAATGGCTTGCATAGTTTGTTTAGGCTATTAATGTGTTGTATACTGTTAAGTACATGCCTAAAATTGTGGTCCATTTGTGGAAAAACACTTAAGATATGTTAAAACGAACTGAGTATGAGCTGGTAACTGACATTTTAAACAAAACGCCCACACACGACTGAACGTGGGGAGGCAGCACGACATCTATGCGACACGACAAAATGAAGTGTCGTGCAAGTGGATGAGTGTCACGCCAGATGCGTGAGAGTTGGCAACCCTGGTCCTGGTATCACAACAAGATCTTTTGAGTTAGTTATTTTATGGAAATCTAAACCATTTGCAAATGATGGGCGGGAACCTTAAATAAAGCAATTTGATAAACTCACAATTTGTGCAAACTACAAAATCCATTGCTTACACACTGATGAAATGCTCTCAATGTTATAGGCTAGGTGAAAAAAATACCTTCATCGTGAGAAAGTGTTTGCTGTTGACACCTTGCATAGCCTACCCTTAAGATAAAATAATATTCTAAAATAATATCTAAACTTGTAATCATGTGAGGTTTGAACAGTTAACAACCATCATCCCCAAGTATTTGTTGCATAGCCTACATAAATGAATTTTTTTAGACGTTCAGTTCACATTCATTGTCTGTCATTACTACTACAAGGTAGGCCTACGTCATCAAAATAATTCAAAAACGCTTATTTCTTGCTGGCTGTTGATAGCTGATATCATTGATCGAACGCATCTTTTGGCTGCTCGACGCTCGCTTAACTGTGTCTGAAAGGAGTGGGACTGGTAGATCAGCGCTAGTAATGTAGCACCAGTCCCGTAATCTCGATAGAAAAGATTTTTCTACGACAGTAAAGAAACAGTGTAGCATTCTCTCCCTGTCGTTGTCAAACATCGGAACTGAATTGGATACTTCTGTGCAACAGTGGAGTATTTGGAACCTCAGCGGGAAGCTTTTTTCTGGAACTCAACTGGTAACAAAATAACAGCCACAAAAAGACTGGGGCACATACTACTCACTCACTGACAATAAAACCTCACACTCCCGACAAGTGGACTGTTGTGAGAACTGGTAGGACGAGGGACCGGGAAAGTGAGACGTTGTTTGACTTGTGGGCGCACATTTTCAACCGAGCATTTTCGATATCTCGTTTTCCTTATCGTTTCCTCTTAAAACTTAAAACTCAGGAAACAATGAACACTTAACTCCTCAAGTGTCTCGTCAGCTAGCCTGGCTAGCGCTTTCTAAGAGTGTGTTCTGCTAAGTTAGCTTAGCAGGCTACGTTAGCTAGGCAGCTAGCTAAACGTGTTGTTTTCCAAGAAAGTTTCTGGCGCTGTTTCCCTGACCCGTAAACACACAGAACGCCGATCGGACCAGAGGGGAAGGGCGGGCCCCCTTCTTGAGGTCTCTTTCTTTGCCGTTTTTTCTCAAATATGATGGCTGCAGAAATCACTGGAGAGGAGACTGGGTCGGTATCATCGGGGACGGGGGTTACAGACAGCGGAGGCCCCGAGACGACCCAGTTTCCCTTCTACCCTAAGCAAAACCGAGTGCGGGTTAGTGATTTGTGCCAGGGACCAACTCAAAGCCCTCGCCACCCTTCCAACCTCTCCCCTGACAGCCCTCCTGACATGATTTACCCGACCGCTGCAGGTATAACTGGATCGGCATTGTCCGCTGGAGGGAGTGGCGGCGGTGGCGGACACGCTTATATTCATGGATCAAGCTCAGGGACCGGTGGCAGCGTGTGCTACTCCCCTTCCTCGGAAGGACCTGATAGCCGTATGTCACCTACTTCAGCAAGTCTGGACGGGTCCACAGTCTTCCCTCCATTACCCCCGCCACCACCACCTCCACCAGGCTACGGGGCATTCGGGAGTGTGGATGAGGGTGACTTGCAGGATGGTCCGGAGTATGAGGAAGAGGAGGTTGTTTTCCCTCTGTCTGCACCACCCTCAAACCAGTAAGCTTACCTTTGTCCTCCCACTCTATGCCATGTTATGCTTTACAGTGACTAGTTCGTTATAGAAATAGTCATCAGTAGTCTTTCCCACAAACAAGTTCTTCCTTCACCCCTGTCCTAAAGTTTCCAAACACTCAGCACAGTAGCAGTAACTTGTTGACTGCAACGACCCAGATGACCAGGTTACCATCACAGTGAGACTCTCCCAAAGAAAGAGCTATTATGCAGGTCACTGCAACAATCTCTACCATGATTTGCAAATCTACACTACTCATCTCATTTGAGGTTTCCCAATTTGCATCTGGTTTTATTATCAGTCATTGCTTCACATTGTGGTCTGTTTTAGTTCTCTTTTTTAATTTTACCTGTGTGCTTGGTGGTTACTTGCCTTACAAATTCAAAGAGGTTTGCTTCATTGGAGGCGCAAAACTGACTAAAGCATCACTCCTGGCTACAGTACACTTTGCTTCAGGCAGTGAGTCATCCTTTGTTCTTTGTTATTTATGAATGGACACGGGTGCTTTGAACAAGCTGCACTTGATTTTTTTTATTGCAGTATTTGCAGTATGATTTATTTTTTTGTGCTCGGTGGCAGAGGCGTTTCTGAGAAATGGGTCCGTAAGATGAGGCACTGGACACTGTCCAAGCTGGCCGTGGCGTTTATCCAAGGCGGCCTGCCAGGGGTAATCACAAAGTGGCCCAACGCAGAGATGCACCCGAGCTTATGTGTCATGTATTACGAGGACATTGGTTTTCTCACTTACAGTGTTACCTAAAAAGGGTGATGAACAACCTGTGCTGAAATTGTGCATGTGTGGGGAGATATGCAAAGAAGAAGACATTTTGGCCATATACAACAGTCGCATAATAGCACTTTCACTTAAACATTGGCAGATAGGTCTAATGAATCATAAAAGTGCTTTCCAGCTCATTAGTTTTTATTGGCAGTGAACTCTACAATCATTTCAGTTTGTGTTAAACTTTAAGTCAGTTATGTTCACTGCATTGTCTTGCAGAATGCATTAGAGGGAGGAAGACAAGGTGGTCATCTATGACCTTTAGGTTTAGTGGTTACCAGCAAGACACTATTGCTTATCTTAGCTGCCTCAGATTCCATAGCAGCAATTGGAGCTCTTGTTTTTAGTTTCCTGTTTTGATATTATTACTGGAAGAAGATGAGGTATGTGGTACTGGTGTCCATGTATGTGTATTGTGTTGCAGAGAACTGCTTTCTTACACGTCATCATGACAAGTATTTGTGAATGAGCTATGTTGTTATCAGCTTTTGTTTTTGTCTTCATCAAAGCGTGATCTGTTTTAGTGTTTCGCACCCACCGCAGGGGGAAGAGTGAAGTCATAGCGTGCAGCTGCGCAGGTGAGCCCACTCGCAGCCGGCCGGCGCAGCCCAGCGCGGCCAGGGGCTTTCGCACGAGTGGGCGACAACGGAACACGCCGCGTTTCTCACAGGGGCCCGAGCTTCCTCTTTGGGTATTTGCGGCGATGCCTGGCGTGCCGAATGGTGACTGTGTGGGCTGAGAGAAAAAGAACACCAAAGAGAGAGAAAATGAGCAAGACCGATGAGTCTGCACTGCTTTCAAACAGAAATACTTCTGTTTAGGAGGGCTATTACCTGTTGAACAGATTTTGCAATGTCTCCCGAGTTCTGTCTCATTTTCCATGATGACGAATTCATCCTCAGCCTTTTAGTGATATTCCAACTTTTTCCGAACCAGGTGAATTCAAGCCTATGTGAGCTGTGGGTAAACCACAGTATGTGAGGCTTTCTGATGTGGTTTTATTCTTCTGTGATAAAGTCAGCAGGCTGCACTGTATAGGCATAACTGGTGTTTGGAGCTCTGATGAGCTTTGACTCACCCAGTCTCCTGCGTGGGATAATCCAGCCAGACCCGGCCTTCCGCTCCCACCCACTAAAGGGCCTGTGTATGTGTATGTGTGTGTGTGTATGTGTGTGTGTATGTGTGTGTGTGTGTGTGTGTGTGTGTGTGTGTGTGTGTGTGTGTGTGTGTGTGTGCTTCTCTCTGTGGAGGCTGTACGGACCACTGACCCAGTTTAGGCAGCGGTTCCGCTCTCCTCCCCTCTCGCCCAGTGCCGTCGGCTGATGTGCTGTGACGGATGTGGCCGAGGAGAGGGCCGGCCGGGGCCACGCCAGGACAGGACACTGTCTGGGGACACAACGGCAGATCTGCCACAGACGCGCTCCATAATCTGATCGATGAGACAGCCAGCACCGGGCCTCTTAGCCTCCATCACAGGCCCCCGGCACATGAAGCATTAGGCAACTGATCCAAACCCTGCCACTTTATCTATTTATGTATTTATTTGTCTTTCTGTGGAAGTAACAATCGCCCCTGATCGATGGGCCAGCAGTTGGGGATTGATTGGTTATAAGAGCTGGCTTCTAACAGCATGGTAAGAGGCTGTGGTTGTTGATGCGAAAAAAAAAAAAGATTGGGGGTGGCTGAGAGGAGAATAAAAACGAACAGATTGCCCAAGATGCTTCAGACCTAAGCGAGTAAGCGGGATGGAGGCTCAAGTGCTGCGCAGCTGTTGAAGCGGACAACTCAAAGTCAAAGTCAAAGTCAAAGTCAGCTTTATTGTCAATTTCTTCACATGTTCCAGACATACAAAGAGATCGAAATTACGTTTCTCACTATCCCACGGTGGAGACAAGACATATTTTACCAATTTTAAGTCCACAGACAAACATAACATTCAAGTAAACAAAAAAAGTAAGTAAATAAGTAAATAAGAGGGCACATATAATGAAAAAATAAGAGCAGCAAAATTTGGTTGAAATTGTGCATAGACAGTCAATAAAATAAAATACTAGTGCAAAGTCAGGCCAATAAGAGGCTGAGGTAGTTCTGTTTGACCTAAGTAAGAAATAAAGTGGCATAGTGGTGCAAGTTATGTAAGAGCAGCAGAAGTGTTGTGTTTTCAGGACAACAGCAACAAGTTGCAAAGTGTACAAGTGTGCAAGTGGAGTGGTGCAGGCGGCCATTGTGGGTCCAATGTCCAGGATGTTATGTAGCTGAGGGTGGAGGGGGGAGAGGAGGGAGAGAGTTCAGCATCCTAACAGCTTGGTGTATGAAGCTGTTGGTGAGTCTGGTAGTGCGGGAGCGCAGGCTTCTGTACCTCTTCCCAGAGGGCAGTAGATCAAACAGATTGTGAGCGGGGTGACTTGCATCACTCATAATTTTGGTCGCCTTGCGGGTGAGGTGGGTGGTGTAAATGTCCTTCAGGGAGGGGAGTGAAGCACCAATAATCCTTCCAGCTGTGTTCACTATGCGCTGCAGGGCTTTCCTGTTGTATTCAGTGCAGCTTCCGCCCCACACAGCGATACAGCTGGAGAGGATGCTCTCAATGGTGCCTCGGTAGAATGTGGTCATGATGGCTGGTGGAGCACTTGCTCGCCTGAGTTTCCGCAGGAAGTACAGGCGGCGCTGAGCTCTCTTCACCAGTGATGCTGTGTTGGTGGTCCAGGAGAGGTCTTCACTGATGTGCACCCCCAGGAATTTGGTGCTGCTCGCTCTCTCCACCACAGCACCGTCGATGGTCAGTGGCAGGTGTTGGGTGTGACCTCTCCGGAAGTCAACAACAATCTCTTTGGTCTTGCTGACGTTCAGCAGGAGGTTGTTGTCCCTGCACCACGTGGTCAGATGGTCGACCTCCAACCTGTATTGAGTCTCGTCGCCCTTGGTGATGAGACCCACCAGAGTTGTGTCGTCAGCAAATTTCACTATGTGATTGTTGCTGTAGGTTGCAGTGCAGTCATGCGTCAGCAGGGTGAAGAGCAGCGGACTGAGCACGCAGCCTTGGGGGGCCCCTGTGCTCAGTGTGATGCTGCTTGAGGTATTGTTGCCAACACGTACTACTTGAGGCCTCTGACAGAGGAAGTCCAGTAGCCAGTTGCAGAGGTAGGTACTGAGTCCCAGTTTGTCAAGTTTGCAGATGAGTTGTTGTGGTATTATGGTGTTGAATGCAGAACTGAAGTCTATAAACAGCAATCTCACATATGAGTCTCTTTTTTCCAGGTGGGTGAGGGCTGGGTGGAGGGCAGAGCAGATTGCATCCTCTGTAGACCGTTTGGCTCGGTATGCAAACTGGAAGGGGTCCAGGGTGGGGGGGAGAATGGATTTGATATGTGACATGACAAGCCGCTCAAAGCACTTCATGATGATGGGTGTCAGTGCCACAGGGCGGTAGTCATTGAAGCAGGATGGAGCAGTTTTCTTCGGCACAGGTATGATGGTGGCAGCTTTGAAACAAGATGGGACGATGGCTTGCTTCAGGGAAGTGTTAAAGATGTCTGTGAAGACATCCTTAAGCTCCCCTGCGCAGTCCTTCAGCGCACGACCAGGGATGTTGTCTGGACCTGTTGCCTTACGGGTGTTGATAGCAGCAAGTGTCCTCTTCACGCTGTCGGCAGAGAGGCACAGGGGCTGCTCATGTAGAGGGGGATGGGTCTTCTGTGGGCAGGTGCTGTTTTGTGCTTCAAAGCGAGCAAAGAAGCGGTTCAGGTTGTTGAGCAGAGGGATGTTGCTCTCGCAGCTCTGTGGCGCGGGCTTGTAGTCCGTGAGGGCCTGAATGCCCTGCCATAGGCTTTGTGCGTTCCTGCTGTCTTTGAAGTGGGTGGTTATCTTGTGAGTGTATTCCTTTTTTGCTTCCTTGATGCCACGGGACAGGTTGGCTCTCGCTGTTCTCATGCCAGCTTCATCCCCAGCTCTGTAGGCTTTGTCTCTGGCCCTCAGCAGCCTGAGGACATCCCCTGTCAGCCATGGCTTCCAGTTAGCCCGAGTGATGATGTCTTTTGTGTGGGTCACATCATCAATGCACTTGGTGATGTAAGAGGTTACAGTGTCTGTATACTCCTCTATGTCTGTCTTGTTGTTGTAAGTGGCTGCCTGCTTAAACATTTCCCAGTCTGTTGTGTCAAAGCAGTCTTGAAGAGCATCGGAGGCTCCCTCAGGCCACACTTTTACCTGCTTACGAACCGGTTTGTTCACTTTTACCCTTTGTCTGTATGCGGGCATTAGCATAACAGTGATATGGTCTGAAAGTCCAATGTGGGGGAGGGGGGTGGCTTTGTATGCTCCTTTGTGTGTAGTGTAGACCAGGTCCAGGATGTTATCTCCTCTTGTTGGAAAATCAACATGCTGGTGTAGCTTTGGAAGTACAGTTTTAAGGTTAGCATGGTTAAAATCTCCAGTGAAGATGGTGAAACCGTCTGGGTGTGCCGTCTGTTGTTCACTGACAGCCTGGTACAGTTCACTAAGAGCCGCGTTCTTATCGTTGTTGTTGTTGGTAGGCGGGATGTATACTGCGACTAGCAGAATCGCAGTAATTTCCCTTGGCAGGTAAAAAGGACGGCACTTTATGATCATAAACTCTGCCAGTGGTGAGCAGTGTTTGCATACTACTACAGTGTCCCGGCACCATTCCTCACGGATGTAAACACAGATTCCTCCTCCTCGTGATTTACCTCCCTTTACAATGGCCCGGTCTGCTCGATAGCATGCTAGCTGCTCCAGTTGTACAGCAGAGTCCGGAATGTTGTCATTTAACCAAGTCTCAGTGAAGACAAGCACACAGCAGTTACTTACTGTCCGGTTCGTTGATCTCAGCAGTCGTATGTGATCCATTTTGTTGTCCAGTGATCGTACATTTGCCAGGAGAATGGATGGTATGGCTGGGCGAGTTGGGCTGGCCGCTAGCCTGGCCCGGACGCCTCCGCGCTTGCCCCTCTTCTGCTTCCTCGCACACCGCTTCCGACGCTTTCTTTCCGGGGGAGGAGTAGCAGGCGAGTCCGGTGTTGTTGCAGGCCGGAGTAGTCCGAGTTCCTTTAGCGTCTCTGTTGCAAAGTCCAGAACGCTGCAAAACTTGCTTTTGCAGATGTCAATTAAAAACTGTCTGCTGTACTTGTAGTACGACGTAGTAAGACGAGACGAACACGTAAAACTTTCGGACAAACACTTTTTAAACGAACAAAACACCGTACGGTTGGGACAGAGAGAGGTCGCTGCGTGTGTACGCGCCGCCATGATGATGCGTTAAACTCGCTCAAAGCCATTGTGTTTCTGAATACCTGCGAGGCGGTTAGTTTCTACCTCCTGTTCACAAAGGAGGCATTGTACCGTTAGTCCCTCTGTGCTGTTGTAGACCTCAGCACTACCCACTCACGGACCCATATTCCTAAATTGATGTCAGTTTACAATTCAGAATTCAGTCTAACTGCATGTGACATATTTTAATTATTAGACACTTTTATTTAAAGTGTCTTGACGTTGCGTGTAAGGTATAGGCTACTTCCGAGAGGATGAGTGGACTTCTGTTGGAAGTCCTTTTTGTCCCTTATTGCCTCTGAGGGCCACTGACCAAGCTTGTATTACCTGGCCCTGCAGCCATTTTATAGCCTAGTGTGTTTTAATTAGACGCAGTCCAGTGGCTCCCTGGTGGATTTGAGACCCAGGAAAAAGCACTGGCCAGTGGGTTTGTACAGCCTGCGCCAGCCCTCGGCACCGGAGGCTCTGGCATTCATCACATGGCAGTGTGTTGTTGTCTGCGTCTCCCCACCTAGCCAAACGGAGAGGCCAAAAATAACCGAGTTATCTCCTCGAGTTTGGCGTGACCCGCTCCTAAACGCGTTAAGGGCTCCACTATCCGGGCCGTGCGGCGTCCGAGAGGACGATCAAAAGGACGAGCTGCGCGGTACAACGGGGAGTGTGTGTGATCATGTGGAAGGCAGGCGCCCAACGTGATGACGCGGCCCGGTGTGAAACTCATAAAGCAAAACGGATTCGCTACACGTTCGCCCTTAGAGAGGCAGAAGCTGTGTACCTCACAGACAGGGACCGAGAGAGGTGGAGAGGGGGCCTGGATTGCTCACTCCGCCCGTTATGTGGAGGGCGGAGCTCATTCATAAACGATGTAGGCAAACAGTGGTGGGATGAATATTTTAAAGACACTCCTTCCTCACACTCACACACACGCCCTCAGAGAGTTATCTCCCCCATCTCTCTCTCTGTCTCACACACACACACACACACATACACACACACTCTGCCTTCGGGCCAAAAACAGATAATAGCATAATAAGTGTATTGTTTATAATTACTTATTCATTTCTTCAGTTTTTCCACAAAGCATAAGCAGGATGGGGAGCCAGTGATCCTGAGGGAGAATAGAAGGCATAAAAAGTGTCACACAAGGGAAGAATGTTGCAGTTAAAGATTAGTGGAACTGCAATATGCTCTTTCCTGATAAGCTGCTAGTCATGAAGCCCCGGTTGCACTGAAATATGAACTGAGGAGCCATTTTGGCTCTGTTGGTCATTTTGAAGGCTCAGCCTGCAGAGAACTGTTGAGTAGCTTTAAGCTCTACACCACAGGTATTGGGTGTCATCCTGAAATGCATCTATTATGGACATTTCTTGGCTGGCTGATGTTACTCATGAACAGGAAATATCTGCTTGCTAATCTACCTGCAGCTCCAGCCTGTCACTGAGGTGTGGTATTGCGGTCAGATGCCTTGTATTGATAAGAGCCAGACACAGTGTATTCTAGGCCATTCCTGCAATTTCTGGACAATATGCAGTGGCTTGTTCTGACCTTCTGGTGCCAATCTTGCTGATCCCATTTTTCCTGTTTTCCTGTGATCTTTCTCTAAGAATCCACAGAATCATCATGCCCTGCTGTGCTGTGCTGTGCTGTGCATGCACTTAAAGCTGTTGTGTGATGCATTTTAGACTCTATTTAGCTTAATAGTATGGTTGTGTCATGATTGCTGTGAGCTGTATCAGTTTATTTAATGACTAAGACCTCTAGGGTAATCATGCATTGATCGATTCAGCAGAGTTTGGCTGACTTCTACCAAATCAGGTAACAAGGGATGAGCATCAGGATGTTTTTTTTTTGTGTAGAAAAGTGGGGGTGGCCCTTTGGTTGGTGGTTGGGTTTCTTCAGTGAGTGAATGCAGAGGAAGTGAGTAAGAAGATTAGAAGCACTGATTCATAGCTTCCCCTATGAGCCATACACCTGTTCATTGTGTCTTCTAGAACAAGAGAGATTAAAATCTCATCTTGTGTTGCTTTCACCTGAAGTGGCTCTGCAGGATGATGACTGCTTAGAGGAATGAGTCAGTCCGGCACTGGGTCTGTATTGGGGTAAGTGATTAAATTGGGTGGCAATTGATCTTGGGCTTGGGCCAGCCATGTCCTGTGGCTCCATCGAAGACCTCATCTCCAGCATGACTCCTAGTGAAGCATCGTAAAAAAAAAAAGGCCATTGGCTCACTTCATCTGGTGAGCCAGAATTAACTTCAAGCAGAGCGAAACGAATCAGTGGGCTGGCAACTGAGCGAAAACAACGTCTGTTCCGACACTCCGATGAGGGAGAACTCACAATGGAGATTGGCTGAGCTCTCGTCCCCTTTACTTTTAGCCTCCGGAGCCTTTGATGCATACCCATGTCATACACACGCACATACACACATGCGCGCACACACGCACACGCGCACACGCGCGCACACACACACAGACACATACAGACACATACACAGTTACACATACACAGTCTTACGCACACGCACACACACACACACACACACACACACACACACGTACACAGTAATACGCACACACACACAGACACACATAACATACACACACACACACACACACACACACACACAGGCCTGGGACGTGATGATGGATGGATGGTCACTTCCATCTGCACCTCCCAGCCCGGCCCCCTCCTCCCCTCGCTCCGGTCACTCCCGGTCAGGCCAGCCGGAACGAGCACATGTGTGAAGAAAAACAAAGCTGTTACACAGCTGCCACCCACCCACCTCTTCCACCCCCACTCGCCCACGTTTATTTTCCAGTACGGAAACTTTTGAGGGTGGGGGACTTTGTGGGTGGGGGGAGAAAGTGTGTGTGTGTTTGTGGGAGGGGTAGTTGGCAGTGGTGGGTGTAGGTAGGTACCTGCCTGTCTCGTTAGCGAATACCATTTGCATAATGCAGGATTGCTAAGTGACCTGAGGAGGTGTCGAAATGCTGTGCCGTGGCTAATGTTTGCCTGCCGAGCCCTGAGAGTGGCACTAGGCCACATGAGAATGGGCGCAAGTTGAGAACCCTCCACACACACACACACACACACACACACGACAGTGTAAGCCACAGGTGTGTTTGTGCACTGATGCGCTTGATGAAATCATAAAGCGAAAAGAAACTGGGTCATCACCTGTGTGGTAGCCTCGACCCCTCCTCGTTCCTCATGTCCTCCTTGGCTCGGAGTCCGGCTATCCCACGGTTCCTCATGCGCCCACGCGGTCCTCCGTGTCCTTGGCCCACCCGCCAGCTCCCAAGCGCAGGATTGGCTTTTCGAGATGCAGGATTCTAGGAAAAGCAGATTTAAAAAACAGCCAGAGAGAGAGAGAGAGAGAGAGAGAGAGAGATGGGGAGGAAAAATGGGATGGAGAAAAAAAGGTAAGACGAGAGAGAGAGAGATCATCCCATTGTGTTTTTTTCCCCCTTCTTTTCTCTCCCACTGTGACTGTCACCGAGCGATGACACACATGCATTATTGATCACGGTGATTTTTGTGTGCTCGTGCGTTCACGTGTGCACTTTCTACCCCCTTCCTTCCAAGTCGGCAGTGGAACAATCTCAGAGTCTTGCTCACCCCACCCCATCCCACCCCATTCCACCGCATCCCTCTTCTCCTCTACCCCCTAATTCTCTCTCTCTCTCCCTCTCATCCCTTCATCCAGTCCCACAGTCTCCCACGCCCCAGGACTCCTCCCTTCTGCCCCTCCTTCCTGGAGGAGGAGGATGAGCTGTTGCGTTTACGAGAATGTGTGTGTGTGTGTGTGTGTGTGTCCGTGTGTGTGTCCGTGTGTGTCTGTGAGTGAATGTGAGCATGGGTGTGTGAGTGAGTTCGAGTGCGTTTGTGGGGTAGGGGCTTCTGTTCAGTGACCTGGGAACGTGTAGTGGCAGCAGCAGCAGCAGCGGCGGCGGCAGCAGCAGTAGCAGTAGTTTGCGGGCGCAGGCGCGGGCACAGTGAGGGGGCAGAGGGGCGCGAGGGGGCAGGAGCATGGGACAGAGCGAGTGGCGGCGGCAGCAGCAGCACAGGCAGCAGCACAGGCAGCAGCACTACCCCCCCTCGTTACTCCGTCATGCCCGGGTGGCACACTGGTGCACCTCAGCCGGCATCAGTGGAACAGCAGCAGCAGCAGCAGCAGGAGCATCAGCAGCAGAGACCGTAGCCACATCCCCAGCACAGTGAGCCCGTGGAGGAGAGAGAGAGAGAGAGAGAGAGAGAGGGAGAGAGGGAGCGAGGGAAGAAGGAAGAGCGATAGAGGAAGAGAAGGAGAGATATGCAGCAGAGGGCCAACGCAGCGTAAGTGGGACACCTCAGGCGGTCTGACCATTCGGCCGGCCATCCGTCCGCTTACTCATCTCTGGCTACTTATTTGTGTGTATGTTTTCTTGAACTTCTGCCTTGGGTGTAGTCGAGTGGTCGGGTAAGTCTTAACTCTCCGACAGGCACACTCTGTCATAGATGATTTCCTGGGATCTCTTACTTGCTTGAGTCTGGTTGAAGTGCTCTTCTGTGTCAAACTGTCAGTGTCAAGTACCAGTGTCTTGATGTACCTTCAGCACTAGGCAGACAAGCACAATGTTCCCTTTTTGTGGCTTAGCCATATCCAGTGTGCTAAGCGTTTCTTTGAGTTGTTGCCATGCTCATGATCAGCTTGGCATTTGGCACAAAAACGCCAACTGTTTGTGTAACAATTGGATTTCTACGGAGTGTCATCCCTCATGAAACTGAGAAATCCTGTACCTTACACACTTGACAGATGCATGGGTGAAACTTTCACCTGGATAGCGATAGAGATGTGGGCCACATAGAGTAAAGGGATTGGCAGCACAGCTGAGGTTGTGTCACTGCTCTCTGAATAGAGAACAAGGAGGTTGAAATGTTTGTGCTTATGGATGTATGGATGTATCTTATGGATGGATATATGGGCTTGATGGATGTATTGATGGATGGAACGACGGTCCAGTGTGCAGTACTCATTGGACAGTCCAATGCTTTTTTTTGCAGAGGTGGCTTGCTTGTATTGTTCCTTCAAATGTTCTCTGTACAATCAATACTCAATCTCCCTGTCAACTCCCTCTTTTCACTTCTTTCTTTTCCTCCAACCTTTATCCTCCTCTTTCCTCCCTTATTCTCTCTGTTTCTCCCTCTTTCCAGTTTTCTTGACACTCCTTTGTTCTCTTTTCTTTTCTCGTCCCGTGCCATCCCGTCCTGTGCGTCTTGTGACGGCTTGCAGCTTGGTTCAGTGACTCTGTGTCGCCTCCTGTCATTTAGCACCTCCGTTCTTCATTTTTCTTCCGCCTCTCTCAGGTCCTCATCCTCTCCACTTCTCTTTCCGTCGTTTCTTGTCTCGTTGCCCGTTGACCTCCTCATCTGTCCTTTCCTCTCCTGTCCTCCTCTTCTACCACCTCCTCTTCCCTCATATCCTCCTGTCTTTTCCTCTCCTGTCCTCCTCTTCTACCACCTCCTCTTCCCTCATATCCTCCTGTCCTCTCCTCTCCTGCGTCCTTCCCTCCTCTGTTGTCCGGTCCCGTGTTGTATGTCTCACAATGGGAGAGGACGGCTGGCTCTGTGCTTTAGTGCCTCTGTCCCATCCTGTCCTGTCCTGTCCTCTACTTTTGTCCTGACCTCTCACTTTTCTCCTCTCCTCCACATGTCCACTCGTCTGTCCTCTTGTCTGCCATCATCTGCTCCTCTCACTTATCCTCTTTTCCCCATCCCCTCTGATAGACTATCGTTCGACCTTCTCTTCTTCCGCTCTCGTGTCCTCCCCTCCACTCCCCTCCTACTCTCTTGTCCAGTCTGGTCATGTCCTATCTCGTGACACCAGGTCATGTGATTCAGTGCTCCATGTTAGTCGTCCTCCTCTCTGCTTGTACTCCGTCCTCCTTCCTTTTACCGTTGACCTACCTGTTCCTCTCCAAGTCTCACTCATCCTCTCCCCCCCCCTCCCATACTTTTCTCCTCCTCCTCCTCCTTCTCCTCCTCTTCCTCCTCCACTCCTGCTGCTCTCTTCTGCCCCGTCCTCGCCATGTCCGCCCATGTCTCCTGACAGCTGGCCGCCTGCTTCAGTGGCTCCGTGTCATTACAGGCTGATGCTGATGAGCTGTGATGGGCCATCTCTTGAGCTGCCTCCCCTCCCCTCCCTTCCCTTCCCTTCTGTATCAGGCTCACTTGTTTTTAAAGTAGACAGAAGTCATCAGGGAGCAGAGAGAGAGAGAGAGAGAGACGGAGCGATGAGAGAGAGAGAAAGAGAGAGAGAGAGAGAGAGAGAGATGGAGGCGGACGTAAGTTGAAGTGGGCAAAAGGAGACCATGAGAGTGATGGCAGAAAAAAAGAGAAGGGAGATAAACCTACTACACACACACACACACACACACACACATACACACACACACACAAAGACACACTGCTCAATCAACTCTGGACATGCCCTGACCTGCCCTAGCTTCCACAGA
>NW_027468637.1:0-51148 GCF_046254945.1 Alosa pseudoharengus | reverse complement strand
GAGGGACAGCACTGAAGCTGCCATTGCTGAAGTGGATGAAAAGGCCAAGTTGGACGTTCGGGACGTCCTGAAGAATTGCAGAACTTTACCTTTTGGAGTCTTTGCTGAAATTATGGAATGGCTTCCACATTACATTTTGTTTAATCAGAGTTGTTCCAGTGTCCAGTGTTACCCACAGTATGGCATGTCACATGCTTTGTTTTGGTTAATGACCCTCCTATTGTTTTGGTTGATAGCTCTGTGCTGCTGTGTGAGTGTGTGTGAAAAGCCTTCATACAATTTTCTGTAGCCAGTGTGGCAAGAGTTTCTGTGAAGCGGGACATCTCAAAACTCAAAAACATATTCATACAGGAGAGAGGCTGTATAAATACACTAGGTGTGGCAAGGGTTTCACTCTGGATGGAAATCTCAGAGTTCACCAAAGAATACATAGAGAGGCCATATACTGTAGATGCAATCAGTGTGGCAAGAGTTCCTCTCAAGAGGGAGATCTCAAAAGACACCAAATACATACAATATATATATGATTGATCCTGTGAGGGAAATTTGGTCTCTACATTTATCCCAGTCCATGAATTAATGAAACACAGTGAACACACAGTGAGGTGAAGCACACAATAATCCCAAAACAGTGAGCTGCCTGCTACTGCGGTGCTTGGGGAGCAATGAGGGGTTAGGTACCTCAAGGGCACTTCAGCCATTCCTACTGGTCAGAGTTCGAACCGGCAACTGGTTACAAGTCCAAGCACTAACCAGTAGGCCACGGCTGCCCACAGGAGAGAGGCCGTATAAACGCACTCAAGTGTGGCAAGGACTTCAAAGTAAAGGGACATCTCAAAAGACGCCAGTCTGTTTACACAAAAGAGAGACCGTACCACTGCAGTTAGTGTGGTAAGAGTTTAGGATGCACCACAACTATGAAAAAATGTCTTAGGGAGGCATGTTTTGTTAGTAATATTTCCTTAAAGCTGATGCAGTGAAAAGAGAATGGAAAAGCATTTGTTCAAATGTTAAAATCCAGTGTGTTGACCTGGGCACATCTAATAATCCAATTACAATTGGATTCATGCCTCAGTTGAAATAAAATTACTTACTTTTCTGAAACGGATAGTTCTGGTTCTTGATTATGATTGACTGAATCACGTTTTTTGCTGCTGCAAAACCTACTGCAACCCCCCATGTTCACCTCATTTCATTCTATATTACTGTGCTATGAATTTAATCAAAAGTCAAGAGTTGCTACATCTTTATAAACGCAATAACCCCTACTAGAGGTGTCACAATCTCCGTTTGAAGTCAAACCGAAATGACATCACAATCTTGAACTTTGAAATCAAAGCTAGAATCGACGATGCAGCCACACCCCAAATGTCACGTCCAACATGCATGTCAAGAGGGGGGAAACAAGCACACAATCGATGCTGAAGTGCGGGACGGCAACATTATCTACTTAAACTTTATGCTGTAGCCACTTAAAAAATGCATCAACACAACTAAAACCTCTTCCTGTTTCTCTGAAATCACAAATTCATTCATTCACGTCAGTTAACCCTAACATAAGCTGCTCAAGTTTGCAAATGAAGTTCTAGACAGAATGAAGCTCTGAGCACATACGCAGCACGCAAAACGCTTACTGCCAAAAGGAAACAACATTAAGAAAGCCGGATCTCACTGCAAATACCGTGTCCTATCTGATCACAGCCTAAGTTAGCTATGTTCTCTCCCTCTCTCTCACCTTTAATCATATTATGATGACTCGAGCAAGGCTTGTTCAAAACATTTAGCTTTATTGTGCGGAATACAGACACCAATACATGGCACACAATAGGGCAGTCAACAACACTCATACAGTACACAGAAAGGGAGGTCACACTCACACTGACAAGAAGGGTTACACGAGAGGCAGAATTAAAGATGGTTACACGCTACACTAAAACACATCCATAATCTTAGTCACTTTTAAGCGTGATGCTTAGACCACTGGTCTAATCTTATTCAATGATCTATGCTAGGATAGAGTTAAAAGTGGTATCGCCAGACTCACCGAACGGCTGGAAGAACTGGAGAAAGATAAAACTCAATTTTTAATTTTTACATTACGTTGGTATGTGTCTGGTAATCGGCCAAGAGGTCTGTGTAACACCTGCTGGAAGTCTGAGGAAGGGCCGTAAGGGCTTGAAATGTTACCAATAAAAAATGCTTCAATGGGAGCACTCCAGTGTGCGGATCTTCACTTTTTGTTTGAACCGTATCTTCAATCCTGCACCCGTAATATTTGGAAGCGCGTGATTAAACCGTGCTCATTCAACCCATGTAATCGGCCAACATTGACTTCTCAGCTTCCGGCCAGCTCTCAGCTGCTGTCTGAAACGCTCTCCGCGCCATCTGGCTGGTCACTGACGGGAGGTTGTATCTAAAGTGCAAGTTTAAAGAGTATGTTAAAAATGTATCAAGACATCTCATCTGAGGCACAATGAACAACACATGGGCAAACATATAAGAGGGCAAATGGTTCACTTACTTTGAATGCAGCCGCAACAGGTCATTGGATGGGTTGTGAATTGCCCTCCCTGTTGAGGAGACAAAGAACCTGTCTTCCACGTCAACATCTTTACTCCTCTTGCGTTTCTTGTTGGATCTAAGGAGCTGTGGACGCACCCGTCTATGGTATAGATCAAACCACTGTTGGCAGATGAGAAAAGGTAATTAAGATTCACTTCTGCTGTTGAACACACAGATGACTAACCCACAGACGGGCAGGTTACAGATGGACTGCTCGTCTAAGAATACACTGTCCCTGTTTCTCCTATACAGGATTTCACTCATTCTTCAAATGACATTTGCTTTGGTTTATCCATTTTTTTTTCTCCGAGGAAATGTGATATCTCTGAATTGAACTTACGCGCGCCTCCTCCTCTGACAGGGCAAACGAGGCCTCTTCCTGTGGTGCTGTCTTGTGCTCGTGTACGTCAATGATGTAACGCGATTGATGTTCTCTCCTGGCAAGCCACTCCGCCACAGTCATGTGTGCCACCACGCCTGGTCGTTGGAGGTGTTGCAGAATGATAACAGCCTCGAGGTAGTACACCACAAAGGTGCACTCGGCCAACTCCAATAAGGCAGAACAACTGTCCGACAGTTTGTTCTTAATTGCCAAAAGGTCCTTCTCGGCAGCCATCAGAACAGCCACGCATTCATATGGTTGTAACTGACATTCGCTGCTAGTCAACAAGTCATGCCTATGACAAAACACATCAACTGTATTAACAAATCATATTACAGAGAGAGGACTACCGGTTCTGTAGTGTAATAATTTGCATGGGGTACAAACACTTCAACTAACCTCTTTTGGGTGATGTTTTTGCTCACCAGCTTAGAGGTGACTTTTTTCAGAGAATCAATGAAGGCAATGAAGTCCTGGCACTGTTCCTGGAGTGTAATATTCTCCATCCTCAGATCTGATAAATTAGCGTGGTAAACCAGGAATCTTTTCAAGCTCTTCAGGTAGTTCAATTGTGTTGCCTCAGAAAGGTCACGCAGGTACTGTCGGAGCTTCTGTCTGTCATTGACAAACTCCAGGGATACTTGCTCAGGGTTGACATAGTAGAGATACCGGGAAACATTTTCAACCTGAAAATAAAAACAACAATGTTAAATTACCTTCTCATCATGACCGTTGCTTCATCTTTTATTAACTTTCTAATGAATGTGCCTAATAAACACAGAGTGTGTATTGATGATCCTCACCTCCTGTTTGTAATTTTCTTTTAGGAGATCTATCCTTAGGTGTTCGGCAAAGTCTTTCAGCAGTGGATTTTCCAGTGGATGTTTGTTATAAAGTTCCTTCTTAAGCATGAGTTGCTTGGTCTTCCGGGAATAATTCACATCTTGGCCACTGCAATGTGGGATAAGACTTTTGTTATAATAGTGCATTATTATGATTTAATGTGAACCACACTGAAAAACACAAATCACAGATAAGTTGTGAAAACTGAGACTCTCACCATTGAAACAACTTTCCACTGCTGTCAGATGCCACTTCGGCTGACTTTCCCCGGTCTCTGGTGGATGGTCCGGCCTCAGAATTAGTCTGCCTGGTAGATGGTCCGGCTTCAGAATTAGTCTGCCTGGTGGATGGTCTAGCCACAGAATTAGTCTGCCTGGTGGATCGTCTAGCCTCAGGTGGGGGGACACCATTCTTAACCATGTCACGACGCTTCAGCTCCTCAATCAAGCTTAAGGAAAACAAGATATTTGGAAAAAAGGTAAATTAACTAAAGTCTCAAACATCTAAACTCAAAGAAATAGTAAAAGGTGACTGTGATGGAAGAAAACATAGTTTTGAGTTTGGAAGCATGGTATGAAGGCTTTTCACACACACTCACACAGCAGAACAGAGCTATCAACCAGAACAATAGGAGGGTCATTAACCAAACAAAGCATGCGGCCATTGGGGGATTGGACATGAGCAGTGACATGAGCTCTGACTAAAGCAGTTACAATCAATAATCAATGACCTATTCACATAAGACTGAGAGAGGTGATAATGGAGCAATTCACTGAGATGCATTCCTACATGGCAATTAACTGAGATACATTCCTACATATATACACAAAGCATGTGTTAAGGCTTTCAAAAACAAGCGGAATGTGATAACTCTGACTAAACAAAAAGTAATGTAGAAGCCACCAACCTTTGGACTGGATCTTGAGTTTTCCTTACTTTCTGAAGGGTGCAATAGTACCATACTCGATCCAGGACTTCCGCAGCGTCCAACTTGGCCTTTTCAACCACTGCCAAACGGTCTGCTTCAGTGCTCGTTCTCATGCAGGATCTGCACAGGTGGACGGGCAGGCTATCTTGGGTTTTACGACAAAATGGGCAGAACAGAGAGTGTCCCTTTGACGCTTTTCTTGGAGCCATTTCTCAGGATTGAATGAAGCAGAATCTTCAGGTGAAGGCCTAAGGAATAAATGAAAAATGCAAAAAGGAAAAATCAGTAGCAATGAAAATCTTCTGTAGCAATGTTGTCTGTAGATCTCCTGCACAGTATGAGAATTCCCAAAGTGTCATGCTTCTATTTATGCTTCTGTTTACAGGTTAGCCCCACCCATTAGCACGTGTATGGTTCACCTGCTGAAGATGGGTGGAGCTACATACAGGTTGGCTCCACCCACAGGTTAGCCCATCTGCGGAGGGCATGCTTGAGGGACAGCACTGAAGCTGCCATTGCTGAAGTGGATGAAAAGGCCAAGTTGGACGTTCGGGACGTCCTGAAGAATTGCAGAACTTTACCTTTTGGAGTCTTTGCTGAAATTATGGAATGGCTTCCACATTACATTTTGTTTAATCAGAGTTGTTCCAGTGTCCAGTGTTACCCACAGTATGGCATGTCACATGCTTTGTTTTGGTTAATGACCCTCCTATTGTTTTGGTTGATAGCTCTGTGCTGCTGTGTGAGTGTGTGTGAAAAGCCTTCATACAATTTTCTGTAGCCAGTGTGGCAAGAGTTTCTGTGAAGCGGGACATCTCAAAACTCAAAAACATATTCATACAGGAGAGAGGCTGTATAAATACACTAGGTGTGGCAAGGGTTTCACTCTGGATGGAAATCTCAGAGTTCACCAAAGAATACATAGAGAGGCCATATACTGTAGATGCAATCAGTGTGGCAAGAGTTCCTCTCAAGAGGGAGATCTCAAAAGACACCAAATACATACAATATATATATGATTGATCCTGTGAGGGAAATTTGGTCTCTACATTTATCCCAGTCCATGAATTAATGAAACACAGTGAACACACAGTGAGGTGAAGCACACAATAATCCCAAAACAGTGAGCTGCCTGCTACTGCGGTGCTTGGGGAGCAATGAGGGGTTAGGTACCTCAAGGGCACTTCAGCCATTCCTACTGGTCAGAGTTCGAACCGGCAACTGGTTACAAGTCCAAGCACTAACCAGTAGGCCACGGCTGCCCACAGGAGAGAGGCCGTATAAACGCACTCAAGTGTGGCAAGGACTTCAAAGTAAAGGGACATCTCAAAAGACGCCAGTCTGTTTACACAAAAGAGAGACCGTACCACTGCAGTTAGTGTGGTAAGAGTTTAGGATGCACCACAACTATGAAAAAATGTCTTAGGGAGGCATGTTTTGTTAGTAATATTTCCTTAAAGCTGATGCAGTGAAAAGAGAATGGAAAAGCATTTGTTCAAATGTTAAAATCCAGTGTGTTGACCTGGGCACATCTAATAATCCAATTACAATTGGATTCATGCCTCAGTTGAAATAAAATTACTTACTTTTCTGAAACGGATAGTTCTGGTTCTTGATTATGATTGACTGAATCACGTTTTTTGCTGCTGCAAAACCTACTGCAACCCCCCATGTTCACCTCATTTCATTCTATATTACTGTGCTATGAATTTAATCAAAAGTCAAGAGTTGCTACATCTTTATAAACGCAATAACCCCTACTAGAGGTGTCACAATCTCCGTTTGAAGTCAAACCGAAATGACATCACAATCTTGAACTTTGAAATCAAAGCTAGAATCGACGATGCAGCCACACCCCAAATGTCACGTCCAACATGCATGTCAAGAGGGGGGAAACAAGCACACAATCGATGCTGAAGTGCGGGACGGCAACATTATCTACTTAAACTTTATGCTGTAGCCACTTAAAAAATGCATCAACACAACTAAAACCTCTTCCTGTTTCTCTGAAATCACAAATTCATTCATTCACGTCAGTTAACCCTAACATAAGCTGCTCAAGTTTGCAAATGAAGTTCTAGACAGAATGAAGCTCTGAGCACATACGCAGCACGCAAAACGCTTACTGCCAAAAGGAAACAACATTAAGAAAGCCGGATCTCACTGCAAATACCGTGTCCTATCTGATCACAGCCTAAGTTAGCTATGTTCTCTCCCTCTCTCTCACCTTTAATCATATTATGATGACTCGAGCAAGGCTTGTTCAAAACATTTAGCTTTATTGTGCGGAATACAGACACCAATACATGGCACACAATAGGGCAGTCAACAACACTCATACAGTACACAGAAAGGGAGGTCACACTCACACTGACAAGAAGGGTTACACGAGAGGCAGAATTAAAGATGGTTACACGCTACACTAAAACACATCCATAATCTTAGTCACTTTTAAGCGTGATGCTTAGACCACTGGTCTAATCTTATTCAATGATCTATGCTAGGATAGAGTTAAAAGTGGTATCGCCAGACTCACCGAACGGCTGGAAGAACTGGAGAAAGATAAAACTCAATTTTTAATTTTTACATTACGTTGGTATGTGTCTGGTAATCGGCCAAGAGGTCTGTGTAACACCTGCTGGAAGTCTGAGGAAGGGCCGTAAGGGCTTGAAATGTTACCAATAAAAAATGCTTCAATGGGAGCACTCCAGTGTGCGGATCTTCACTTTTTGTTTGAACCGTATCTTCAATCCTGCACCCGTAATATTTGGAAGCGCGTGATTAAACCGTGCTCATTCAACCCATGTAATCGGCCAACATTGACTTCTCAGCTTCCGGCCAGCTCTCAGCTGCTGTCTGAAACGCTCTCCGCGCCATCTGGCTGGTCACTGACGGGAGGTTGTATCTAAAGTGCAAGTTTAAAGAGTATGTTAAAAATGTATCAAGACATCTCATCTGAGGCACAATGAACAACACATGGGCAAACATATAAGAGGGCAAATGGTTCACTTACTTTGAATGCAGCCGCAACAGGTCATTGGATGGGTTGTGAATTGCCCTCCCTGTTGAGGAGACAAAGAACCTGTCTTCCACGTCAACATCTTTACTCCTCTTGCGTTTCTTGTTGGATCTAAGGAGCTGTGGACGCACCCGTCTATGGTATAGATCAAACCACTGTTGGCAGATGAGAAAAGGTAATTAAGATTCACTTCTGCTGTTGAACACACAGATGACTAACCCACAGACGGGCAGGTTACAGATGGACTGCTCGTCTAAGAATACACTGTCCCTGTTTCTCCTATACAGGATTTCACTCATTCTTCAAATGACATTTGCTTTGGTTTATCCATTTTTTTTTCTCCGAGGAAATGTGATATCTCTGAATTGAACTTACGCGCGCCTCCTCCTCTGACAGGGCAAACGAGGCCTCTTCCTGTGGTGCTGTCTTGTGCTCGTGTACGTCAATGATGTAACGCGATTGATGTTCTCTCCTGGCAAGCCACTCCGCCACAGTCATGTGTGCCACCACGCCTGGTCGTTGGAGGTGTTGCAGAATGATAACAGCCTCGAGGTAGTACACCACAAAGGTGCACTCGGCCAACTCCAATAAGGCAGAACAACTGTCCGACAGTTTGTTCTTAATTGCCAAAAGGTCCTTCTCGGCAGCCATCAGAACAGCCACGCATTCATATGGTTGTAACTGACATTCGCTGCTAGTCAACAAGTCATGCCTATGACAAAACACATCAACTGTATTAACAAATCATATTACAGAGAGAGGACTACCGGTTCTGTAGTGTAATAATTTGCATGGGGTACAAACACTTCAACTAACCTCTTTTGGGTGATGTTTTTGCTCACCAGCTTAGAGGTGACTTTTTTCAGAGAATCAATGAAGGCAATGAAGTCCTGGCACTGTTCCTGGAGTGTAATATTCTCCATCCTCAGATCTGATAAATTAGCGTGGTAAACCAGGAATCTTTTCAAGCTCTTCAGGTAGTTCAATTGTGTTGCCTCAGAAAGGTCACGCAGGTACTGTCGGAGCTTCTGTCTGTCATTGAAAAACTCCAGGGATACTTGCTCAGGGTTGACATAGTAGAGATACCGGGAAACATTTTCAACCTGAAAATAAAAACAACAATGTTAAATTACCTTCTCATCATGACCGTTGCTTCATCTTTTATTAACTTTCTAATGAATGTGCCTAATAAACACAGAGTGTGTATTGATGATCCTCACCTCCTGTTTGTAATTTTCTTTTAGGAGATCTATCCTTAGGTGTTCGGCAAAGTCTTTCAGCAGTGGATTTTCCAGTGGATGTTTGTTATAAAGTTCCTTCTTAAGCATGAGTTGCTTGGTCTTCCGGGAATAATTCACATCTTGGCCACTGCAATGTGGGATAAGACTTTTGTTATAATAGTGCATTATTATGATTTAATGTGAACCACACTGAAAAACACAAATCACAGATAAGTTGTGAAAACTGAGACTCTCACCATTGAAACAACTTTCCACTGCTGTCAGATGCCACTTCGGCTGACTTTCCCCGGTCTCTGGTGGATGGTCCGGCCTCAGAATTAGTCTGCCTGGTAGATGGTCCGGCTTCAGAATTAGTCTGCCTGGTGGATGGTCTAGCCACAGAATTAGTCTGCCTGGTGGATCGTCTAGCCTCAGGTGGGGGGACACCATTCTTAACCATGTCACGACGCTTCAGCTCCTCAATCAAGCTTAAGGAAAACAAGATATTTGGAAAAAAGGTAAATTAACTAAAGTCTCAAACATCTAAACTCAAAGAAATAGTAAAAGGTGACTGTGATGGAAGAAAACATAGTTTTGAGTTTGGAAGCATGGTATGAAGGCTTTTCACACACACTCACACAGCAGAACAGAGCTATCAACCAGAACAATAGGAGGGTCATTAACCAAACAAAGCATGCGGCCATTGGGGGATTGGACATGAGCAGTGACATGAGCTCTGACTAAAGCAGTTACAATCAATAATCAATGACCTATTCACATAAGACTGAGAGAGGTGATAATGGAGCAATTCACTGAGATGCATTCCTACATGGCAATTAACTGAGATACATTCCTACATATATACACAAAGCATGTGTTAAGGCTTTCAAAAACAAGCGGAATGTGATAACTCTGACTAAACAAAAAGTAATGTAGAAGCCACCAACCTTTGGACTGGATCTTGAGTTTTCCTTACTTTCTGAAGGGTGCAATAGTACCATACTCGATCCAGGACTTCCGCAGCGTCCAACTTGGCCTTTTCAACCACTGCCAAACGGTCTGCTTCAGTGCTCGTTCTCATGCAGGATCTGCACAGGTGGACGGGCAGGCTATCTTGGGTTTTACGACAAAATGGGCAGAACAGAGAGTGTCCCTTTGACGCTTTTCTTGGAGCCATTTCTCAGGATTGAATGAAGCAGAATCTTCAGGTGAAGGCCTAAGGAATAAATGAAAAATGCAAAAAGGAAAAATCAGTAGCAATGAAAATCTTCTGTAGCAATGTTGTCTGTAGATCTCCTGCACAGTATGAGAATTCCCAAAGTGTCATGCTTCTATTTATGCTTCTGTTTACAGGTTAGCCCCACCCATTAGCACGTGTATGGTTCACCTGCTGAAGATGGGTGGAGCTACATACAGGTTGGCTCCACCCACAGGTTAGCCCATCTGCGGAGGGCATGCTTGAGGGACAGCACTGAAGCTGCCATTGCTGAAGTGGATGAAAAGGCCAAGTTGGACGTTCGGGACGTCCTGAAGAATTGCAGAACTTTACCTTTTGGAGTCTTTGCTGAAATTATGGAATGGCTTCCACATTACATTTTGTTTAATCAGAGTTGTTCCAGTGTCCAGTGTTACCCACAGTATGGCATGTCACATGCTTTGTTTTGGTTAATGACCCTCCTATTGTTTTGGTTGATAGCTCTGTGCTGCTGTGTGAGTGTGTGTGAAAAGCCTTCATACAATTTTCTGTAGCCAGTGTGGCAAGAGTTTCTGTGAAGCGGGACATCTCAAAACTCAAAAACATATTCATACAGGAGAGAGGCTGTATAAATACACTAGGTGTGGCAAGGGTTTCACTCTGGATGGAAATCTCAGAGTTCACCAAAGAATACATAGAGAGGCCATATACTGTAGATGCAATCAGTGTGGCAAGAGTTCCTCTCAAGAGGGAGATCTCAAAAGACACCAAATACATACAATATATATATGATTGATCCTGTGAGGGAAATTTGGTCTCTACATTTATCCCAGTCCATGAATTAATGAAACACAGTGAACACACAGTGAGGTGAAGCACACAATAATCCCAAAACAGTGAGCTGCCTGCTACTGCGGTGCTTGGGGAGCAATGAGGGGTTAGGTACCTCAAGGGCACTTCAGCCATTCCTACTGGTCAGAGTTCGAACCGGCAACTGGTTACAAGTCCAAGCACTAACCAGTAGGCCACGGCTGCCCACAGGAGAGAGGCCGTATAAACGCACTCAAGTGTGGCAAGGACTTCAAAGTAAAGGGACATCTCAAAAGACGCCAGTCTGTTTACACAAAAGAGAGACCGTACCACTGCAGTTAGTGTGGTAAGAGTTTAGGATGCACCACAACTATGAAAAAATGTCTTAGGGAGGCATGTTTTGTTAGTAATATTTCCTTAAAGCTGATGCAGTGAAAAGAGAATGGAAAAGCATTTGTTCAAATGTTAAAATCCAGTGTGTTGACCTGGGCACATCTAATAATCCAATTACAATTGGATTCATGCCTCAGTTGAAATAAAATTACTTACTTTTCTGAAACGGATAGTTCTGGTTCTTGATTATGATTGACTGAATCACGTTTTTTGCTGCTGCAAAACCTACTGCAACCCCCCATGTTCACCTCATTTCATTCTATATTACTGTGCTATGAATTTAATCAAAAGTCAAGAGTTGCTACATCTTTATAAACGCAATAACCCCTACTAGAGGTGTCACAATCTCCGTTTGAAGTCAAACCGAAATGACATCACAATCTTGAACTTTGAAATCAAAGCTAGAATCGACGATGCAGCCACACCCCAAATGTCACGTCCAACATGCATGTCAAGAGGGGGGAAACAAGCACACAATCGATGCTGAAGTGCGGGACGGCAACATTATCTACTTAAACTTTATGCTGTAGCCACTTAAAAAATGCATCAACACAACTAAAACCTCTTCCTGTTTCTCTGAAATCACAAATTCATTCATTCACGTCAGTTAACCCTAACATAAGCTGCTCAAGTTTGCAAATGAAGTTCTAGACAGAATGAAGCTCTGAGCACATACGCAGCACGCAAAACGCTTACTGCCAAAAGGAAACAACATTAAGAAAGCCGGATCTCACTGCAAATACCGTGTCCTATCTGATCACAGCCTAAGTTAGCTATGTTCTCTCCCTCTCTCTCACCTTTAATCATATTATGATGACTCGAGCAAGGCTTGTTCAAAACATTTAGCTTTATTGTGCGGAATACAGACACCAATACATGGCACACAATAGGGCAGTCAACAACACTCATACAGTACACAGAAAGGGAGGTCACACTCACACTGACAAGAAGGGTTACACGAGAGGCAGAATTAAAGATGGTTACACGCTACACTAAAACACATCCATAATCTTAGTCACTTTTAAGCGTGATGCTTAGACCACTGGTCTAATCTTATTCAATGATCTATGCTAGGATAGAGTTAAAAGTGGTATCGCCAGACTCACCGAACGGCTGGAAGAACTGGAGAAAGATAAAACTCAATTTTTAATTTTTACATTACGTTGGTATGTGTCTGGTAATCGGCCAAGAGGTCTGTGTAACACCTGCTGGAAGTCTGAGGAAGGGCCGTAAGGGCTTGAAATGTTACCAATAAAAAATGCTTCAATGGGAGCACTCCAGTGTGCGGATCTTCACTTTTTGTTTGAACCGTATCTTCAATCCTGCACCCGTAATATTTGGAAGCGCGTGATTAAACCGTGCTCATTCAACCCATGTAATCGGCCAACATTGACTTCTCAGCTTCCGGCCAGCTCTCAGCTGCTGTCTGAAACGCTCTCCGCGCCATCTGGCTGGTCACTGACGGGAGGTTGTATCTAAAGTGCAAGTTTAAAGAGTATGTTAAAAATGTATCAAGACATCTCATCTGAGGCACAATGAACAACACATGGGCAAACATATAAGAGGGCAAATGGTTCACTTACTTTGAATGCAGCCGCAACAGGTCATTGGATGGGTTGTGAATTGCCCTCCCTGTTGAGGAGACAAAGAACCTGTCTTCCACGTCAACATCTTTACTCCTCTTGCGTTTCTTGTTGGATCTAAGGAGCTGTGGACGCACCCGTCTATGGTATAGATCAAACCACTGTTGGCAGATGAGAAAAGGTAATTAAGATTCACTTCTGCTGTTGAACACACAGCTGACTAACCCACAGACGGGCAGGTTACAGATGGACTGCTCGTCTAAGAATACACTGTCCCTGTTTCTCCTATACAGGATTTCACTCATTCTTCAAATGACATTTGCTTTGGTTTATCCATTTTTTTTTCTCCGAGGAAATGTGATATCTCTGAATTGAACTTACGCGCGCCTCCTCCTCTGACAGGGCAAACGAGGCCTCTTCCTGTGGTGCTGTCTTGTGCTCGTGTACGTCAATGATGTAACGCGATTGATGTTCTCTCCTGGCAAGCCACTCCGCCACAGTCATGTGTGCCACCACGCCTGGTCGTTGGAGGTGTTGCAGAATGATAACAGCCTCGAGGTAGTACACCACAAAGGTGCACTCGGCCAACTCCAATAAGGCAGAACAACTGTCCGACAGTTTGTTCTTAATTGCCAAAAGGTCCTTCTCGGCAGCCATCAGAACAGCCACGCATTCATATGGTTGTAACTGACATTCGCTGCTAGTCAACAAGTCATGCCTATGACAAAACACATCAACTGTATTAACAAATCATATTACAGAGAGAGGACTACCGGTTCTGTAGTGTAATAATTTGCATGGGGTACAAACACTTCAACTAACCTCTTTTGGGTGATGTTTTTGCTCACCAGCTTAGAGGTGACTTTTTTCAGAGAATCAATGAAGGCAATGAAGTCCTGGCACTGTTCCTGGAGTGTAATATTCTCCATCCTCAGATCTGATAAATTAGCGTGGTAAACCAGGAATCTTTTCAAGCTCTTCAGGTAGTTCAATTGTGTTGCCTCAGAAAGGTCACGCAGGTACTGTCGGAGCTTCTGTCTGTCATTGAAAAACTCCAGGGATACTTGCTCAGGGTTGACATAGTAGAGATACCGGGAAACATTTTCAACCTGAAAATAAAAACAACAATGTTAAATTACCTTCTCATCATGACCGTTGCTTCATCTTTTATTAACTTTCTAATGAATGTGCCTAATAAACACAGAGTGTGTATTGATGATCCTCACCTCCTGTTTGTAATTTTCTTTTAGGAGATCTATCCTTAGGTGTTCGGCAAAGTCTTTCAGCAGTGGATTTTCCAGTGGATGTTTGTTATAAAGTTCCTTCTTAAGCATGAGTTGCTTGGTCTTCCGGGAATAATTCACATCTTGGCCACTGCAATGTGGGATAAGACTTTTGTTATAATAGTGCATTATTATGATTTAATGTGAACCACACTGAAAAACACAAATCACAGATAAGTTGTGAAAACTGAGACTCTCACCATTGAAACAACTTTCCACTGCTGTCAGATGCCACTTCGGCTGACTTTCCCCGGTCTCTGGTGGATGGTCCGGCCTCAGAATTAGTCTGCCTGGTAGATGGTCCGGCTTCAGAATTAGTCTGCCTGGTGGATGGTCTAGCCACAGAATTAGTCTGCCTGGTGGATCGTCTAGCCTCAGGTGGGGGGACACCATTCTTAACCATGTCACGACGCTTCAGCTCCTCAATCAAGCTTAAGGAAAACAAGATATTTGGAAAAAAGGTAAATTAACTAAAGTCTCAAACATCTAAACTCAAAGAAATAGTAAAAGGTGACTGTGATGGAAGAAAACATAGTTTTGAGTTTGGAAGCATGGTATGAAGGCTTTTCACACACACTCACACAGCAGAACAGAGCTATCAACCAGAACAATAGGAGGGTCATTAACCAAACAAAGCATGCGGCCATTGGGGGATTGGACATGAGCAGTGACATGAGCTCTGACTAAAGCAGTTACAATCAATAATCAATGACCTATTCACATAAGACTGAGAGAGGTGATAATGGAGCAATTCACTGAGATGCATTCCTACATGGCAATTAACTGAGATACATTCCTACATATATACACAAAGCATGTGTTAAGGCTTTCAAAAACAAGCGGAATGTGATAACTCTGACTAAACAAAAAGTAATGTAGAAGCCACCAACCTTTGGACTGGATCTTGAGTTTTCCTTACTTTCTGAAGGGTGCAATAGTACCATACTCGATCCAGGACTTCCGCAGCGTCCAACTTGGCCTTTTCAACCACTGCCAAACGGTCTGCTTCAGTGCTCGTTCTCATGCAGGATCTGCACAGGTGGACGGGCAGGCTATCTTGGGTTTTACGACAAAATGGGCAGAACAGAGAGTGTCCCTTTGACGCTTTTCTTGGAGCCATTTCTCAGGATTGAATGAAGCAGAATCTTCAGGTGAAGGCCTAAGGAATAAATGAAAAATGCAAAAAGGAAAAATCAGTAGCAATGAAAATCTTCTGTAGCAATGTTGTCTGTAGATCTCCTGCACAGTATGAGAATTCCCAAAGTGTCATGCTTCTATTTATGCTTCTGTTTACAGGTTAGCCCCACCCATTAGCACGTGTATGGTTCACCTGCTGAAGATGGGTGGAGCTACATACAGGTTGGCTCCACCCACAGGTTAGCCCATCTGCGGAGGGCATGCTTGAGGGACAGCACTGAAGCTGCCATTGCTGAAGTGGATGAAAAGGCCAAGTTGGACGTTCGGGACGTCCTGAAGAATTGCAGAACTTTACCTTTTGGAGTCTTTGCTGAAATTATGGAATGGCTTCCACATTACATTTTGTTTAATCAGAGTTGTTCCAGTGTCCAGTGTTACCCACAGTATGGCATGTCACATGCTTTGTTTTGGTTAATGACCCTCCTATTGTTTTGGTTGATAGCTCTGTGCTGCTGTGTGAGTGTGTGTGAAAAGCCTTCATACAATTTTCTGTAGCCAGTGTGGCAAGAGTTTCTGTGAAGCGGGACATCTCAAAACTCAAAAACATATTCATACAGGAGAGAGGCTGTATAAATACACTAGGTGTGGCAAGGGTTTCACTCTGGATGGAAATCTCAGAGTTCACCAAAGAATACATAGAGAGGCCATATACTGTAGATGCAATCAGTGTGGCAAGAGTTCCTCTCAAGAGGGAGATCTCAAAAGACACCAAATACATACAATATATATATGATTGATCCTGTGAGGGAAATTTGGTCTCTACATTTATCCCAGTCCATGAATTAATGAAACACAGTGAACACACAGTGAGGTGAAGCACACAATAATCCCAAAACAGTGAGCTGCCTGCTACTGCGGTGCTTGGGGAGCAATGAGGGGTTAGGTACCTCAAGGGCACTTCAGCCATTCCTACTGGTCAGAGTTCGAACCGGCAACTGGTTACAAGTCCAAGCACTAACCAGTAGGCCACGGCTGCCCACAGGAGAGAGGCCGTATAAACGCACTCAAGTGTGGCAAGGACTTCAAAGTAAAGGGACATCTCAAAAGACGCCAGTCTGTTTACACAAAAGAGAGACCGTACCACTGCAGTTAGTGTGGTAAGAGTTTAGGATGCACCACAACTATGAAAAAATGTCTTAGGGAGGCATGTTTTGTTAGTAATATTTCCTTAAAGCTGATGCAGTGAAAAGAGAATGGAAAAGCATTTGTTCAAATGTTAAAATCCAGTGTGTTGACCTGGGCACATCTAATAATCCAATTACAATTGGATTCATGCCTCAGTTGAAATAAAATTACTTACTTTTCTGAAACGGATAGTTCTGGTTCTTGATTATGATTGACTGAATCACGTTTTTTGCTGCTGCAAAACCTACTGCAACCCCCCATGTTCACCTCATTTCATTCTATATTACTGTGCTATGAATTTAATCAAAAGTCAAGAGTTGCTACATCTTTATAAACGCAATAACCCCTACTAGAGGTGTCACAATCTCCGTTTGAAGTCAAACCGAAATGACATCACAATCTTGAACTTTGAAATCAAAGCTAGAATCGACGATGCAGCCACACCCCAAATGTCACGTCCAACATGCATGTCAAGAGGGGGGAAACAAGCACACAATCGATGCTGAAGTGCGGGACGGCAACATTATCTACTTAAACTTTATGCTGTAGCCACTTAAAAAATGCATCAACCCAACTAAAACCTCTTCCTGTTTCTCTGAAATCACAAATTCATTCATTCACGTCAGTTAACCCTAACATAAGCTGCTCAAGTTTGCAAATGAAGTTCTAGACAGAATGAAGCTCTGAGCACATACGCAGCACGCAAAACGCTTACTGCCAAAAGGAAACAACATTAAGAAAGCCGGATCTCACTGCAAATACCGTGTCCTATCTGATCACAGCCTAAGTTAGCTATGTTCTCTCCCTCTCTCTCACCTTTAATCATATTATGATGACTCGAGCAAGGCTTGTTCAAAACATTTAGCTTTATTGTGCGGAATACAGACACCAATACATGGCACACAATAGGGCAGTCAACAACACTCATACAGTACACAGAAAGGGAGGTCACACTCACACTGACAAGAAGGGTTACACGAGAGGCAGAATTAAAGATGGTTACACGCTACACTAAAACACATCCATAATCTTAGTCACTTTTAAGCGTGATGCTTAGACCACTGGTCTAATCTTATTCAATGATCTATGCTAGGATAGAGTTAAAAGTGGTATCGCCAGACTCAGCGAACGGCTGGAAGAACTGGAGAAAGATAAAACTCAATTTTTAATTTTTACATTACGTTGGTATGTGTCTGGTAATCGGCCAAGAGGTCTGTGTAACACCTGCTGGAAGTCTGAGGAAGGGCCGTAAGGGCTTGAAATGTTACCAATAAAAAATGCTTCAATGGGAGCACTCCAGTGTGCGGATCTTCACTTTTTGTTTGAACCGTATCTTCAATCCTGCACCCGTAATATTTGGATGCGCGTGATTAAACCGTGCTCATTCAACCCATGTAATCGGCCAACATTGACTTCTCAGCTTCCGGCCAGCTCTCAGCTGCTGTCTGAAAAACTCTCCGCGCCATCTGGCTGGTCACTGACGGGAGGTTGTATCTAAAGTGCAAGTTTAAACAGTATGTTAGAAATGTATAAAGACATCTCATCTGAGACACAATGAACAACACATGGGCAAACATATAAGAGGGCAAATGGTTCACTTACTTTGAATGCAGCCGCAACAGGTCATTGGATGGGTTGTGAATTGCCCTCCCTGTTGAGGAGACAAAGAACCTGTCTTCCACGTCAACATCTTTACTCCTCTTGCGTTTCTTGTTGGATCTAAGGAGCTGTGGACGCACCCGTCTATGGTATAGATCAAACCACTGTTGGCAGATGAGAAAAGGTAATTAAGATTCACTTCTGCTGTTGAACACACAGCTGACTAACCCACAGACGGGCAGGTTACAGATGGACTGCTCGTCTAAGAATACACTGTCCCTGTTTCTCCTATACAGGATTTCACTCATTCTTCAAATGACATTTGCTTTGGTTTATCCATTTTTTTTTCTCCGAGGAAATGTGATATCTCTGAATTGAACTTACGCGCGCCTCCTCCTCTGACAGGGCAAACGAGGCCTCTTCCTGTGGTGCTGTCTTGTGCTCGTGTACGTCAATGATGTAACGCGATTGATGTTCTCTCCTGGCAAGCCACTCCGCCACAGTCATGTGTGCCACCACGCCTGGTCGTTGGAGGTGTTGCAGAATGATAACAGCCTCGAGGTAGTACACCACAAAGGTGCACTCGGCCAACTCCAATAAGGCAGAACAACTGTCCGACAGTTTGTTCTTAATTGCCAAAAGGTCCTTCTCGGCAGCCATCAGAACAGCCACGCATTCATATGGTTGTAACTGACATTCGCTGCTAGTCAACAAGTCATGCCTATGACAAAACACATCAACTGTATTAACAAATCATATTACAGAGAGGACTACCGGTTCTGTAGTGTAATAATTTGCATGGGGTACAAACACTTCAACTAACCTCTTTTGGGTGATGTTTTTGCTCACCAGCTTAGAGGTGACTTTTTTCAGAGAATCAATGAAGGCAATGAAGTCCTGGCACTGTTCCTGGAGTGTAATATTCTCCATCCTCAGATCTGATAAATTAGCGTGGTAAACCAGGAATCTTTTCAAGCTCTTCAGGTAGTTCAATTGTGTTGCCTCAGAAAGGTCACGCAGGTACTGTCGGAGCTTCTGTCTGTCATTGACAAACTCCAGGGATACTTGCTCAGGGTTGACATAGTAGAGATACCGGGAAACATTTTCAACCTGAAAATAAAAACAACAATGTTAAATTACCTTCTCATCATGACCGTTGCTTCATCTTTTATTAACTTTCTAATGAATGTGCCTAATAAACACAGAGTGTGTATTGATGATCCTCACCTCCTGTTTGTAATTTTCTTTTAGGAGATCTATCCTTAGGTGTTCGGCAAAGTCTTTCAGCAGTGGATTTTCCAGTGGATGTTTGTTATAAAGTTCCTTCTTAAGCATGAGTTGCTTGGTCTTCCGGGAATAATTCACATCTTGGCCACTGCAATGTGGGATAAGACTTTTGTTATAATAGTGCATTATTATGATTTAATGTGAACCACACTGAAAAACACAAATCACAGATAAGTTGTGAAAACTGAGACTCTCACCATTGAAACAACTTTCCACTGCTGTCAGATGCCACTTCGGCTGACTTTCCCCGGTCTCTGGTGGATGGTCCGGCCTCAGAATTAGTCTGCCTGGTAGATGGTCCGGCTTCAGAATTAGTCTGCCTGGTGGATGGTCTAGCCACAGAATTAGTCTGCCTGGTGGATCGTCTAGCCTCAGGTGGGGGGACACCATTCTTAACCATGTCACGACGCTTCAGCTCCTCAATCAAGCTTAAGGAAAACAAGATATTTGGAAAAAAGGTAAATTAACTAAAGTCTCAAACATCTAAACTCAAAGAAATAGTAAAAGGTGACTGTGATGGAAGAAAACATAGTTTTGAGTTTGGAAGCATGGTATGAAGGCTTTTCACACACACTCACACAGCAGAACAGAGCTATCAACCAGAACAATAGGAGGGTCATTAACCAAACAAAGCATGCGGCCATTGGGGGATTGGACATGAGCAGTGACATGAGCTCTGACTAAAGCAGTTACAATCAATAATCAATGACCTATTCACATAAGACTGAGAGAGGTGATAATGGAGCAATTCACTGAGATGCATTCCTACATGGCAATTAACTGAGATACATTCCTACATATATACACAAAGCATGTGTTAAGGCTTTCAAAAACAAGCGGAATGTGATAACTCTGACTAAACAAAAAGTAATGTAGAAGCCACCAACCTTTGGACTGGATCTTGAGTTTTCCTAACTTTCTGAAGGGTGCAATAGTACCATACTCGATCCAGGACTTCCGCAGCGTCCAACTTGGCCTTTTCAACCACTGCCAAACGGTCTGCTTCAGTGCTCGTTCTCATGCAGGATCTGCACAGGTGGACGGGCAGGCTATCTTGGGTTTTACGACAAAATGGGCAGAACAGAGAGTGTCCCTTTGACGCTTTTCTTGGAGCCATTTCTCAGGATTGAATGAAGCAGAATCTTCAGGTGAAGGCCTAAGGAATAAATGAAAAATGCAAAAAGGAAAAATCAGTAGCAATGAAAATCTTCTGTAGCAATGTTGTCAGTAGATCTCCTGCACAGTATGAGAATTCCCAAAGTGTCATGCTTCTATTTATGCTTCTGTTTACAGGTTAGCCCCACCCATTAGCACGTGTATGGTTCACCTGCTGAAGATGGGTGGAGCTACATACAGGTTGGCTCCACCCACAGGTTAGCCCATCTGCGGAGGGCATGCTTGAGGGACAGCACTGAAGCTGCCATTGCTGAAGTGGATGAAAAGGCCAAGTTGGACGTTCGGGACGTCCTGAAGAATTGCAGAACTTTACCTTTTGGAGTCTTTGCTGAAATTATGGAATGGCTTCCACATTACATTTTGTTTAATCAGAGTTGTTCCAGTGTCCAGTGTTACCCACAGTATGGCATGTCACATGCTTTGTTTTGGTTAATGACCCTCCTATTGTTTTGGTTGATAGCTCTGTGCTGCTGTGTGAGTGTGTGTGAAAAGCCTTCATACAATTTTCTGTAGCCAGTGTGGCAAGAGTTTCTGTGAAGCGGGACATCTCAAAACTCAAAAACATATTCATACAGGAGAGAGGCTGTATAAATACACTAGGTGTGGCAAGGGTTTCACTCTCGATGGAAATCTCAGAGTTCACCAAAGAATACATAGAGAGGCCATATTCTGTAGATGCAATCAGTGTGGCAAGAGTTCCTCTCAAGAGGGAGATCTCAAAAGACACCAAATACATACAATATATATATGATTGATCCTGTGAGGGAAAATTGGTCTCTACATTTATCCCAGTCCATGAATTAATGAAACACAGTGAACACACAGTGAGGTGAAGCACACAATAATCCCAAAACAGTGAGCTGCCTGCTACTGCGGTGCTTGGGGAGCAATGAGGGGTTAGGTACCTCAAGGGCACTTCAGCCATTCCTACTGGTCAGAGTTCGAACCGGCAACTGGTTACAAGTCCAAGCACTAACCAGTAGGCCACGGCTGCCCACAGGAGAGAGGCCGTATAAACGCACTCAAGTGTGGCAAGGACTTCAAAGTAAAGGGACATCTCAAAAGACGCCAGTCTGTTTACACAAAAGAGAGACCGTACCACTGCAGTTAGTGTGGTAAGAGTTTAGGATGCACCACAACTATGAAAAAATGTCTTAGGGAGGCATGTTTTGTTAGTAATATTTCCTTAAAGCTGATGCAGTGAAAAGAGAATGGAAAAGCATTTGTTCAAATGTTAAAATCCAGTGTGTTGACCTGGGCACATCTAATAATCCAATTACAATTGGATTCATGCCTCAGTTGAAATAAAATTACTTACTTTTCTGAAACGGATAGTTCTGGTTCTTGATTATGATTGACTGAATCACGTTTTTTGCTGCTGCAAAACCTACTGCAACCCCCCATGTTCACCTCATTTCATTCTATATTACTGTGCTATGAATTTAATCAAAAGTCAAGAGTTGCTACATCTTTATAAACGCAATAACCCCTACTAGAGGTGTCACAATCTCCGTTTGAAGTCAAACCGAAATGACATCACAATCTTGAACTTTGAAATCAAAGCTAGAATCGACGATGCAGCCACACCCCAAATGTCACGTCCAACATGCATGTCAAGAGGGGGGAAACAAGCACACAATCGATGCTGAAGTGCGGGACGGCAACATTATCTACTTAAACTTTATGCTGTAGCCACTTAAAAAATGCATCAACACAACTAAAACCTCTTCCTGTTTCTCTGAAATCACAAATTCATTCATTCACGTCAGTTAACCCTAACATAAGCTGCTCAAGTTTGCAAATGAAGTTCTAGACAGAATGAAGCTCTGAGCACATACGCAGCACGCAAAACGCTTACTGCCAAAAGGAAACAACATTAAGAAAGCCGGATCTCACTGCAAATACCGTGTCCTATCTGATCACAGCCTAAGTTAGCTATGTTCTCTCCCTCTCTCTCACCTTTAATCATATTATGATGACTCGAGCAAGGCTTGTTCAAAACATTTAGCTTTATTGTGCGGAATACAGACACCAATACATGGCACACAATAGGGCAGTCAACAACACTCATACAGTACACAGAAAGGGAGGTCACACTCACACTGACAAGAAGGGTTACACGAGAGGCAGAATTAAAGATGGTTACACGCTACACTAAAACACATCCATAATCTTAGTCACTTTTAAGCGTGATGCTTAGACCACTGGTCTAATCTTATTCAATGATCTATGCTAGGATAGAGTTAAAAGTGGTATCGCCAGACTCACCGAACGGCTGGAAGAACTGGAGAAAGATAAAACTCAATTTTTAATTTTTACATTACGTTGGTATGTGTCTGGTAATCGGCCAAGAGGTCTGTGTAACACCTGCTGGAAGTCTGAGGAAGGGCCGTAAGGGCTTGAAATGTTACCAATAAAAAATGCTTCAATGGGAGCACTCCAGTGTGCGGATCTTCACTTTTTGTTTGAACCGTATCTTCAATCCTGCACCCGTAATATTTGGAAGCGCGTGATTAAACCGTGCTCATTCAACCCATGTAATCGGCCAACATTGACTTCTCAGCTTCCGGCCAGCTCTCAGCTGCTGTCTGAAACGCTCTCCGCGCCATCTGGCTGGTCACTGACGGGAGGTTGTATCTAAAGTGCAAGTTTAAAGAGTATGTTAAAAATGTATCAAGACATCTCATCTGAGGCACAATGAACAACACATGGGCAAACATATAAGAGGGCAAATGGTTCACTTACTTTGAATGCAGCCGCAACAGGTCATTGGATGGGTTGTGAATTGCCCTCCCTGTTGAGGAGACAAAGAACCTGTCTTCCACGTCAACATCTTTACTCCTCTTGCGTTTCTTGTTGGATCTAAGGAGCTGTGGACGCACCCGTCTATGGTATAGATCAAACCACTGTTGGCAGATGAGAAAAGGTAATTAAGATTCACTTCTGCTGTTGAACACACAGCTGACTAACCCACAGACGGGCAGGTTACAGATGGACTGCTCGTCTAAGAATACACTGTCCCTGTTTCTCCTATACAGGATTTCACTCATTCTTCAAATGACATTTGCTTTGGTTTATCCATTTTTTTTTCTCCGAGGAAATGTGATATCTCTGAATTGAACTTACGCGCGCCTCCTCCTCTGACAGGGCAAACGAGGCCTCTTCCTGTGGTGCTGTCTTGTGCTCGTGTACGTCAATGATGTAACGCGATTGATGTTCTCTCCTGGCAAGCCACTCCGCCACAGTCATGTGTGCCACCACGCCTGGTCGTTGGAGGTGTTGCAGAATGATAACAGCCTCGAGGTAGTACACCACAAAGGTGCACTCGGCCAACTCCAATAAGGCAGAACAACTGTCCGACAGTTTGTTCTTAATTGCCAAAAGGTCCTTCTCGGCAGCCATCAGAACAGCCACGCATTCATATGGTTGTAACTGACATTCGCTGCTAGTCAACAAGTCATGCCTATGACAAAACACATCAACTGTATTAACAAATCATATTACAGAGAGAGGACTACCGGTTCTGTAGTGTAATAATTTGCATGGGGTACAAACACTTCAACTAACCTCTTTTGGGTGATGTTTTTGCTCACCAGCTTAGAGGTGACTTTTTTCAGAGAATCAATGAAGGCAATGAAGTCCTGGCACTGTTCCTGGAGTGTAATATTCTCCATCCTCAGATCTGATAAATTAGCGTGGTAAACCAGGAATCTTTTCAAGCTCTTCAGGTAGTTCAATTGTGTTGCCTCAGAAAGGTCACGCAGGTACTGTCGGAGCTTCTGTCTGTCATTGAAAAACTCCAGGGATACTTGCTCAGGGTTGACATAGTAGAGATACCGGGAAACATTTTCAACCTGAAAATAAAAACAACAATGTTAAATTACCTTCTCATCATGACCGTTGCTTCATCTTTTATTAACTTTCTAATGAATGTGCCTAATAAACACAGAGTGTGTATTGATGATCCTCACCTCCTGTTTGTAATTTTCTTTTAGGAGATCTATCCTTAGGTGTTCGGCAAAGTCTTTCAGCAGTGGATTTTCCAGTGGATGTTTGTTATAAAGTTCCTTCTTAAGCATGAGTTGCTTGGTCTTCCGGGAATAATTCACATCTTGGCCACTGCAATGTGGGATAAGACTTTTGTTATAATAGTGCATTATTATGATTTAATGTGAACCACACTGAAAAACACAAATCACAGATAAGTTGTGAAAACTGAGACTCTCACCATTGAAACAACTTTCCACTGCTGTCAGATGCCACTTCGGCTGACTTTCCCCGGTCTCTGGTGGATGGTCCGGCCTCAGAATTAGTCTGCCTGGTAGATGGTCCGGCTTCAGAATTAGTCTGCCTGGTGGATGGTCTAGCCACAGAATTAGTCTGCCTGGTGGATCGTCTAGCCTCAGGTGGGGGGACACCATTCTTAACCATGTCACGACGCTTCAGCTCCTCAATCAAGCTTAAGGAAAACAAGATATTTGGAAAAAAGGTAAATTAACTAAAGTCTCAAACATCTAAACTCAAAGAAATAGTAAAAGGTGACTGTGATGGAAGAAAACATAGTTTTGAGTTTGGAAGCATGGTATGAAGGCTTTTCACACACACTCACACAGCAGAACAGAGCTATCAACCAGAACAATAGGAGGGTCATTAACCAAACAAAGCATGCGGCCATTGGGGGATTGGACATGAGCAGTGACATGAGCTCTGACTAAAGCAGTTACAATCAATAATCAATGACCTATTCACATAAGACTGAGAGAGGTGATAATGGAGCAATTCACTGAGATGCATTCCTACATGGCAATTAACTGAGATACATTCCTACATATATACACAAAGCATGTGTTAAGGCTTTCAAAAACAAGCGGAATGTGATAACTCTGACTAAACAAAAAGTAATGTAGAAGCCACCAACCTTTGGACTGGATCTTGAGTTTTCCTTACTTTCTGAAGGGTGCAATAGTACCATACTCGATCCAGGACTTCCGCAGCGTCCAACTTGGCCTTTTCAACCACTGCCAAACGGTCTGCTTCAGTGCTCGTTCTCATGCAGGATCTGCACAGGTGGACGGGCAGGCTATCTTGGGTTTTACGACAAAATGGGCAGAACAGAGAGTGTCCCTTTGACGCTTTTCTTGGAGCCATTTCTCAGGATTGAATGAAGCAGAATCTTCAGGTGAAGGCCTAAGGAATAAATGAAAAATGCAAAAAGGAAAAATCAGTAGCAATGAAAATCTTCTGTAGCAATGTTGTCTGTAGATCTCCTGCACAGTATGAGAATTCCCAAAGTGTCATGCTTCTATTTATGCTTCTGTTTACAGGTTAGCCCCACCCATTAGCACGTGTATGGTTCACCTGCTGAAGATGGGTGGAGCTACATACAGGTTGGCTCCACCCACAGGTTAGCCCATCTGCGGAGGGCATGCTTGAGGGACAGCACTGAAGCTGCCATTGCTGAAGTGGATGAAAAGGCCAAGTTGGACGTTCGGGACGTCCTGAAGAATTGCAGAACTTTACCTTTTGGAGTCTTTGCTGAAATTATGGAATGGCTTCCACATTACATTTTGTTTAATCAGAGTTGTTCCAGTGTCCAGTGTTACCCACAGTATGGCATGTCACATGCTTTGTTTTGGTTAATGACCCTCCTATTGTTTTGGTTGATAGCTCTGTGCTGCTGTGTGAGTGTGTGTGAAAAGCCTTCATACAATTTTCTGTAGCCAGTGTGGCAAGAGTTTCTGTGAAGCGGGACATCTCAAAACTCAAAAACATATTCATACAGGAGAGAGGCTGTATAAATACACTAGGTGTGGCAAGGGTTTCACTCTGGATGGAAATCTCAGAGTTCACCAAAGAATACATAGAGAGGCCATATACTGTAGATGCAATCAGTGTGGCAAGAGTTCCTCTCAAGAGGGAGATCTCAAAAGACACCAAATACATACAATATATATATGATTGATCCTGTGAGGGAAATTTGGTCTCTACATTTATCCCAGTCCATGAATTAATGAAACACAGTGAACACACAGTGAGGTGAAGCACACAATAATCCCAAAACAGTGAGCTGCCTGCTACTGCGGTGCTTGGGGAGCAATGAGGGGTTAGGTACCTCAAGGGCACTTCAGCCATTCCTACTGGTCAGAGTTCGAACCGGCAACTGGTTACAAGTCCAAGCACTAACCAGTAGGCCACGGCTGCCCACAGGAGAGAGGCCGTATAAACGCACTCAAGTGTGGCAAGGACTTCAAAGTAAAGGGACATCTCAAAAGACGCCAGTCTGTTTACACAAAAGAGAGACCGTACCACTGCAGTTAGTGTGGTAAGAGTTTAGGATGCACCACAACTATGAAAAAATGTCTTAGGGAGGCATGTTTTGTTAGTAATATTTCCTTAAAGCTGATGCAGTGAAAAGAGAATGGAAAAGCATTTGTTCAAATGTTAAAATCCAGTGTGTTGACCTGGGCACATCTAATAATCCAATTACAATTGGATTCATGCCTCAGTTGAAATAAAATTACTTACTTTTCTGAAACGGATAGTTCTGGTTCTTGATTATGATTGACTGAATCACGTTTTTTGCTGCTGCAAAACCTACTGCAACCCCCCATGTTCACCTCATTTCATTCTATATTACTGTGCTATGAATTTAATCAAAAGTCAAGAGTTGCTACATCTTTATAAACGCAATAACCCCTACTAGAGGTGTCACAATCTCCGTTTGAAGTCAAACCGAAATGACATCACAATCTTGAACTTTGAAATCAAAGCTAGAATCGACGATGCAGCCACACCCCAAATGTCACGTCCAACATGCATGTCAAGAGGGGGGAAACAAGCACACAATCGATGCTGAAGTGCGGGACGGCAACATTATCTACTTAAACTTTATGCTGTAGCCACTTAAAAAATGCATCAACACAACTAAAACCTCTTCCTGTTTCTCTGAAATCACAAATTCATTCATTCACGTCAGTTAACCCTAACATAAGCTGCTCAAGTTTGCAAATGAAGTTCTAGACAGAATGAAGCTCTGAGCACATACGCAGCACGCAAAACGCTTACTGCCAAAAGGAAACAACATTAAGAAAGCCGGATCTCACTGCAAATACCGTGTCCTATCTGATCACAGCCTAAGTTAGCTATGTTCTCTCCCTCTCTCTCACCTTTAATCATATTATGATGACTCGAGCAAGGCTTGTTCAAAACATTTAGCTTTATTGTGCGGAATACAGACACCAATACATGGCACACAATAGGGCAGTCAACAACACTCATACAGTACACAGAAAGGGAGGTCACACTCACACTGACAAGAAGGGTTACACGAGAGGCAGAATTAAAGATGGTTACACGCTACACTAAAACACATCCATAATCTTAGTCACTTTTAAGCGTGATGCTTAGACCACTGGTCTAATCTTATTCAATGATCTATGCTAGGATAGAGTTAAAAGTGGTATCGCCAGACTCACCGAACGGCTGGAAGAACTGGAGAAAGATAAAACTCAATTTTTAATTTATACATTACGTTGGTATGTGTCTGGTAATCGGCCAAGAGGTCTGTGTAACACCTGCTGGAAGTCTGAGGAAGGGCCGTAAGGGCTTGAAATGTTACCAATAAAAAATGCTTCAATGGGAGCACTCCAGTGTGCGGATCTTCACTTTTTGTTTGAACCGTATCTTCAATCCTGCACCCGTAATATTTGGAAGCGCGTGATTAAACCGTGCTCATTCAACCCATGTAATCGGCCAACATTGACTTCTCAGCTTCCGGCCAGCTCTCAGCTGCTGTCTGAAACGCTCTCCGCGCCATCTGGCTGGTCACTGACGGGAGGTTGTATCTAAAGTGCAAGTTTAAAGAGTATGTTAAAAATGTATCAAGACATCTCATCTGAGGCACAATGAACAACACATGGGCAAACATATAAGAGGGCAAATGGTTCACTTACTTTGAATGCAGCCGCAACAGGTCATTGGATGGGTTGTGAATTGCCCTCCCTGTTGAGGAGACAAAGAACCTGTCTTCCACGTCAACATCTTTACTCCTCTTGCGTTTCTTGTTGGATCTAAGGAGCTGTGGACGCACCCGTCTATGGTATAGATCAAACCACTGTTGGCAGATGAGAAAAGGTAATTAAGATTCACTTCTGCTGTTGAACACACAGCTGACTAACCCACAGACGGGCAGGTTACAGATGGACTGCTCGTCTAAGAATACACTGTCCCTGTTTCTCCTATACAGGATTTCACTCATTCTTCAAATGACATTTGCTTTGGTTTATCCATTTTTTTTTCTCCGAGGAAATGTGATATCTCTGAATTGAACTTACGCGCGCCTCCTCCTCTGACAGGGCAAACGAGGCCTCTTCCTGTGGTGCTGTCTTGTGCTCGTGTACGTCAATGATGTAACGCGATTGATGTTCTCTCCTGGCAAGCCACTCCGCCACAGTCATGTGTGCCACCACGCCTGGTCGTTGGAGGTGTTGCAGAATGATAACAGCCTCGAGGTAGTACACCACAAAGGTGCACTCGGCCAACTCCAATAAGGCAGAACAACTGTCCGACAGTTTGTTCTTAATTGCCAAAAGGTCCTTCTCGGCAGCCATCAGAACAGCCACGCATTCATATGGTTGTAACTGACATTCGCTGCTAGTCAACAAGTCATGCCTATGACAAAACACATCAACTGTATTAACAAATCATATTACAGAGAGAGGACTACCGGTTCTGTAGTGTAATAATTTGCATGGGGTACAAACACTTCAACTAACCTCTTTTGGGTGATGTTTTTGCTCACCAGCTTAGAGGTGACTTTTTTCAGAGAATCAATGAAGGCAATGAAGTCCTGGCACTGTTCCTGGAGTGTAATATTCTCCATCCTCAGATCTGATAAATTAGCGTGGTAAACCAGGAATCTTTTCAAGCTCTTCAGGTAGTTCAATTGTGTTGCCTCAGAAAGGTCACGCAGGTACTGTCGGAGCTTCTGTCTGTCATTGAAAAACTCCAGGGATACTTGCTCAGGGTTGACATAGTAGAGATACCGGGAAACATTTTCAACCTGAAAATAAAAACAACAATGTTAAATTACCTTCTCATCATGACCGTTGCTTCATCTTTTATTAACTTTCTAATGAATGTGCCTAATAAACACAGAGTGTGTATTGATGATCCTCACCTCCTGTTTGTAATTTTCTTTTAGGAGATCTATCCTTAGGTGTTCGGCAAAGTCTTTCAGCAGTGGATTTTCCAGTGGATGTTTGTTATAAAGTTCCTTCTTAAGCATGAGTTGCTTGGTCTTCCGGGAATAATTCACATCTTGGCCACTGCAATGTGGGATAAGACTTTTGTTATAATAGTGCATTATTATGATTTAATGTGAACCACACTGAAAAACACAAATCACAGATAAGTTGTGAAAACTGAGACTCTCACCATTGAAACAACTTTCCACTGCTGTCAGATGCCACTTCGGCTGACTTTCCCCGGTCTCTGGTGGATGGTCCGGCCTCAGAATTAGTCTGCCTGGTAGATGGTCCGGCTTCAGAATTAGTCTGCCTGGTGGATGGTCTAGCCACAGAATTAGTCTGCCTGGTGGATCGTCTAGCCTCAGGTGGGGGGACACCATTCTTAACCATGTCACGACGCTTCAGCTCCTCAATCAAGCTTAAGGAAAACAAGATATTTGGAAAAAAGGTAAATTAACTAAAGTCTCAAACATCTAAACTCAAAGAAATAGTAAAAGGTGACTGTGATGGAAGAAAACATAGTTTTGAGTTTGGAAGCATGGTATGAAGGCTTTTCACACACACTCACACAGCAGAACAGAGCTATCAACCAGAACAATAGGAGGGTCATTAACCAAACAAAGCATGCGGCCATTGGGGGATTGGACATGAGCAGTGACATGAGCTCTGACTAAAGCAGTTACAATCAATAATCAATGACCTATTCACATAAGACTGAGAGAGGTGATAATGGAGCAATTCACTGAGATGCATTCCTACATGGCAATTAACTGAGATACATTCCTACATATATACACAAAGCATGTGTTAAGGCTTTCAAAAACAAGCGGAATGTGATAACTCTGACTAAACAAAAAGTAATGTAGAAGCCACCAACCTTTGGACTGGATCTTGAGTTTTCCTTACTTTCTGAAGGGTGCAATAGTACCATACTCGATCCAGGACTTCCGCAGCGTCCAACTTGGCCTTTTCAACCACTGCCAAACGGTCTGCTTCAGTGCTCGTTCTCATGCAGGATCTGCACAGGTGGACGGGCAGGCTATCTTGGGTTTTACGACAAAATGGGCAGAACAGAGAGTGTCCCTTTGACGCTTTTCTTGGAGCCATTTCTCAGGATTGAATGAAGCAGAATCTTCAGGTGAAGGCCTAAGGAATAAATGAAAAATGCAAAAAGGAAAAATCAGTAGCAATGAAAATCTTCTGTAGCAATGTTGTCTGTAGATCTCCTGCACAGTATGAGAATTCCCAAAGTGTCATGCTTCTATTTATGCTTCTGTTTACAGGTTAGCCCCACCCATTAGCACGTGTATGGTTCACCTGCTGAAGATGGGTGGAGCTACATACAGGTTGGCTCCACCCACAGGTTAGCCCATCTGCGGAGGGCATGCTTGAGGGACAGCACTGAAGCTGCCATTGCTGAAGTGGATGAAAAGGCCAAGTTGGACGTTCGGGACGTCCTGAAGAATTGCAGAACTTTACCTTTTGGAGTCTTTGCTGAAATTATGGAATGGCTTCCACATTACATTTTGTTTAATCAGAGTTGTTCCAGTGTCCAGTGTTACCCACAGTATGGCATGTCACATGCTTTGTTTTGGTTAATGACCCTCCTATTGTTTTGGTTGATAGCTCTGTGCTGCTGTGTGAGTGTGTGTGAAAAGCCTTCATACAATTTTCTGTAGCCAGTGTGGCAAGAGTTTCTGTGAAGCGGGACATCTCAAAACTCAAAAACATATTCATACAGGAGAGAGGCTGTATAAATACACTAGGTGTGGCAAGGGTTTCACTCTGGATGGAAATCTCAGAGTTCACCAAAGAATACATAGAGAGGCCATATACTGTAGATGCAATCAGTGTGGCAAGAGTTCCTCTCAAGAGGGAGATCTCAAAAGACACCAAATACATACAATATATATATGATTGATCCTGTGAGGGAAATTTGGTCTCTACATTTATCCCAGTCCATGAATTAATGAAACACAGTGAACACACAGTGAGGTGAAGCACACAATAATCCCAAAACAGTGAGCTGCCTGCTACTGCGGTGCTTGGGGAGCAATGAGGGGTTAGGTACCTCAAGGGCACTTCAGCCATTCCTACTGGTCAGAGTTCGAACCGGCAACTGGTTACAAGTCCAAGCACTAACCAGTAGGCCACGGCTGCCCACAGGAGAGAGGCCGTATAAACGCACTCAAGTGTGGCAAGGACTTCAAAGTAAAGGGACATCTCAAAAGACGCCAGTCTGTTTACACAAAAGAGAGACCGTACCACTGCAGTTAGTGTGGTAAGAGTTTAGGATGCACCACAACTATGAAAAAATGTCTTAGGGAGGCATGTTTTGTTAGTAATATTTCCTTAAAGCTGATGCAGTGAAAAGAGAATGGAAAAGCATTTGTTCAAATGTTAAAATCCAGTGTGTTGACCTGGGCACATCTAATAATCCAATTACAATTGGATTCATGCCTCAGTTGAAATAAAATTACTTACTTTTCTGAAACGGATAGTTCTGGTTCTTGATTATGATTGACTGAATCACGTTTTTTGCTGCTGCAAAACCTACTGCAACCCCCCATGTTCACCTCATTTCATTCTATATTACTGTGCTATGAATTTAATCAAAAGTCAAGAGTTGCTACATCTTTATAAACGCAATAACCCCTACTAGAGGTGTCACAATCTCCGTTTGAAGTCAAACCGAAATGACATCACAATCTTGAACTTTGAAATCAAAGCTAGAATCGACGATGCAGCCACACCCCAAATGTCACGTCCAACATGCATGTCAAGAGGGGGGAAACAAGCACACAATCGATGCTGAAGTGCGGGACGGCAACATTATCTACTTAAACTTTATGCTGTAGCCACTTAAAAAATGCATCAACACAACTAAAACCTCTTCCTGTTTCTCTGAAATCACAAATTCATTCATTCACGTCAGTTAACCCTAACATAAGCTGCTCAAGTTTGCAAATGAAGTTCTAGACAGAATGAAGCTCTGAGCACATACGCAGCACGCAAAACGCTTACTGCCAAAAGGAAACAACATTAAGAAAGCCGGATCTCACTGCAAATACCGTGTCCTATCTGATCACAGCCTAAGTTAGCTATGTTCTCTCCCTCTCTCTCACCTTTAATCATATTATGATGACTCGAGCAAGGCTTGTTCAAAACATTTAGCTTTATTGTGCGGAATACAGACACCAATACATGGCACACAATAGGGCAGTCAACAACACTCATACAGTACACAGAAAGGGAGGTCACACTCACACTGACAAGAAGGGTTACACGAGAGGCAGAATTAAAGATGGTTACACGCTACACTAAAACACATCCATAATCTTAGTCACTTTTAAGCGTGATGCTTAGACCACTGGTCTAATCTTATTCAATGATCTATGCTAGGATAGAGTTAAAAGTGGTATCGCCAGACTCACCGAACGGCTGGAAGAACTGGAGAAAGATAAAACTCAATTTTTAATTTTTACATTACGTTGGTATGTGTCTGGTAATCGGCCAAGAGGTCTGTGTAACACCTGCTGGAAGTCTGAGGAAGGGCCGTAAGGGCTTGAAATGTTACCAATAAAAAATGCTTCAATGGGAGCACTCCAGTGTGCGGATCTTCACTTTTTGTTTGAACCGTATCTTCAATCCTGCACCCGTAATATTTGGATGCGCGTGATTAAACCGTGCTCATTCAACCCATGTAATCGGCCAACATTGACTTCTCAGCTTCCGGCCAGCTCTCAGCTGCTGTCTGAAAAACTCTCCGCGCCATCTGGCTGGTCACTGACGGGAGGTTGTATCTAAAGTGCAAGTTTAAACAGTATGTTAGAAATGTATAAAGACATCTCATCTGAGACACAATGAACAACACATGGGCAAACATATAAGAGGGCAAATGGTTCACTTACTTTGAATGCAGCCGCAACAGGTCATTGGATGGGTTGTGAATTGCCCTCCCTGTTGAGGAGACAAAGAACCTGTCTTCCACGTCAACATCTTTACTCCTCTTGCGTTTCTTGTTGGATCTAAGGAGCTGTGGACGCACCCGTCTATGGTATAGATCAAACCACTGTTGGCAGATGAGAAAAGGTAATTAAGATTCACTTCTGCTGTTGAACACACAGCTGACTAACCCACAGACGGGCAGGTTACAGATGGACTGCTCGTCTAAGAATACACTGTCCCTGTTTCTCCTATACAGGATTTCACTCATTCTTCAAATGACATTTGCTTTGGTTTATCCATTTTTTTTTCTCCGAGGAAATGTGATATCTCTGAATTGAACTTACGCGCGCCTCCTCCTCTGACAGGGCAAACGAGGCCTCTTCCTGTGGTGCTGTCTTGTGCTCGTGTACGTCAATGATGTAACGCGATTGATGTTCTCTCCTGGCAAGCCACTCCGCCACAGTCATGTGTGCCACCACGCCTGGTCGTTGGAGGTGTTGCAGAATGATAACAGCCTCGAGGTAGTACACCACAAAGGTGCACTCGGCCAACTCCAATAAGGCAGAACAACTGTCCGACAGTTTGTTCTTAATTGCCAAAAGGTCCTTCTCGGCAGCCATCAGAACAGCCACGCATTCATATGGTTGTAACTGACATTCGCTGCTAGTCAACAAGTCATGCCTATGACAAAACACATCAACTGTATTAACAAATCATATTACAGAGAGGACTACCGGTTCTGTAGTGTAATAATTTGCATGGGGTACAAACACTTCAACTAACCTCTTTTGGGTGATGTTTTTGCTCACCAGCTTAGAGGTGACTTTTTTCAGAGAATCAATGAAGGCAATGAAGTCCTGGCACTGTTCCTGGAGTGTAATATTCTCCATCCTCAGATCTGATAAATTAGCGTGGTAAACCAGGAATCTTTTCAAGCTCTTCAGGTAGTTCAATTGTGTTGCCTCAGAAAGGTCACGCAGGTACTGTCGGAGCTTCTGTCTGTCATTGACAAACTCCAGGGATACTTGCTCAGGGTTGACATAGTAGAGATACCGGGAAACATTTTCAACCTGAAAATAAAAACAACAATGTTAAATTACCTTCTCATCATGACCGTTGCTTCATCTTTTATTAACTTTCTAATGAATGTGCCTAATAAACACAGAGTGTGTATTGATGATCCTCACCTCCTGTTTGTAATTTTCTTTTAGGAGATCTATCCTTAGGTGTTCGGCAAAGTCTTTCAGCAGTGGATTTTCCAGTGGATGTTTGTTATAAAGTTCCTTCTTAAGCATGAGTTGCTTGGTCTTCCGGGAATAATTCACATCTTGGCCACTGCAATGTGGGATAAGACTTTTGTTATAATAGTGCATTATTATGATTTAATGTGAACCACACTGAAAAACACAAATCACAGATAAGTTGTGAAAACTGAGACTCTCACCATTGAAACAACTTTCCACTGCTGTCAGATGCCACTTCGGCTGACTTTCCCCGGTCTCTGGTGGATGGTCCGGCCTCAGAATTAGTCTGCCTGGTAGATGGTCCGGCTTCAGAATTAGTCTGCCTGGTGGATGGTCTAGCCACAGAATTAGTCTGCCTGGTGGATCGTCTAGCCTCAGGTGGGGGGACACCATTCTTAACCATGTCACGACGCTTCAGCTCCTCAATCAAGCTTAAGGAAAACAAGATATTTGGAAAAAAGGTAAATTAACTAAAGTCTCAAACATCTAAACTCAAAGAAATAGTAAAAGGTGACTGTGATGGAAGAAAACATAGTTTTGAGTTTGGAAGCATGGTATGAAGGCTTTTCACACACACTCACACAGCAGAACAGAGCTATCAACCAGAACAATAGGAGGGTCATTAACCAAACAAAGCATGCGGCCATTGGGGGATTGGACATGAGCAGTGACATGAGCTCTGACTAAAGCAGTTACAATCAATAATCAATGACCTATTCACATAAGACTGAGAGAGGTGATAATGGAGCAATTCACTGAGATGCATTCCTACATGGCAATTAACTGAGATACATTCCTACATATATACACAAAGCATGTGTTAAGGCTTTCAAAAACAAGCGGAATGTGATAACTCTGACTAAACAAAAAGTAATGTAGAAGCCACCAACCTTTGGACTGGATCTTGAGTTTTCCTAACTTTCTGAAGGGTGCAATAGTACCATACTTGATCCAGGACTTCCGCAGCGTCCAACTTGGCCTTTTCAACCACTGCCAAACGGTCTGCTTCAGTGCTCGTTCTCATGCAGGATCTGCACAGGTGGACGGGCAGGCTATCTTGGGTTTTACGACAAAATGGGCAGAACAGAGAGTGTCCCTTTGACGCTTTTCTTGGAGCCATTTCTCAGGATTGAATGAAGCAGAATCTTCAGGTGAAGGCCTAAGGAATAAATGAAAAATGCAAAAAGGAAAAATCAGTAGCAATGAAAATCTTCTGTAGCAATGTTGTCAGTAGATCTCCTGCACAGTATGAGAATTCCCAAAGTGTCATGCTTCTATTTATGCTTCTGTTTACAGGTTAGCCCCACCCATTAGCACGTGTATGGTTCACCTGCTGAAGATGGGTGGAGCTACATACAGGTTGGCTCCACCCACAGGTTAGCCCATCTGCGGAGGGCATGCTTGAGGGACAGCACTGAAGCTGCCATTGCTGAAGTGGATGAAAAGGCCAAGTTGGACGTTCGGGACGTCCTGAAGAATTGCAGAACTTTACCTTTTGGAGTCTTTGCTGAAATTATGGAATGGCTTCCACATTACATTTTGTTTAATCAGAGTTGTTCCAGTGTCCAGTGTTACCCACAGTATGGCATGTCACATGCTTTGTTTTGGTTAATGACCCTCCTATTGTTTTGGTTGATAGCTCTGTGCTGCTGTGTGAGTGTGTGTGAAAAGCCTTCATACAATTTTCTGTAGCCAGTGTGGCAAGAGTTTCTGTGAAGCGGGACATCTCAAAACTCAAAAACATATTCATACAGGAGAGAGGCTGTATAAATACACTAGGTGTGGCAAGGGTTTCACTCTCGATGGAAATCTCAGAGTTCACCAAAGAATACATAGAGAGGCCATATTCTGTAGATGCAATCAGTGTGGCAAGAGTTCCTCTCAAGAGGGAGATCTCAAAAGACACCAAATACATACAATATATATATGATTGATCCTGTGAGGGAAAATTGGTCTCTACATTTATCCCAGTCCATGAATTAATGAAACACAGTGAACACACAGTGAGGTGAAGCACACAATAATCCCAAAACAGTGAGCTGCCTGCTACTGCGGCGCTTGGGGAGCAATGAGGGGTTAGGTACCTCAAGGGCACTTCAGCCATTCCTACTGGTCAGAGTTCGAACCGGCAACTGGTTACAAGTCCAAGCACTAACCAGTAGGCCACGGCTGCCCACAGGAGAGAGGCCGTATAAACGCACTCAAGTGTGGCAAGGACTTCAAAGTAAAGGGACATCTCAAAAGACGCCAGTCTGTTTACACAAAAGAGAGACCGTACCACTGCAGTTAGTGTGGTAAGAGTTTAGGATGCACCACAACTATGAAAAAATGTCTTAGGGGGGCATGTTTTGTTAGTAATATTTCCTTAAAGCTGATGCAGTGAAAAGAGAATGGAAAAGCATTTGTTCAAATGTTAAAATCCAGTGTGTTGACCTGGGCACATCTAATAATCCAATTACAATTGGATTCATGCCTCAGTTGAAATAAAATTACTTACTTTTCTGAAACGGATAGTTCTGGTTCTTGATTATGATTGACTGAATCACGTTTTTTGCTGCTGCAAAACCTACTGCAACCCCCCATGTTCACCTCATTTCATTCTATATTACTGTGCTATGAATTTAATCAAAAGTCAAGAGTTGCTACATCTTTATAAACGCAATAACCCCTACTAGAGGTGTCACAATCTCCGTTTGAAGTCAAACCGAAATGACATCACAATCTTGAACTTTGAAATCAAAGCTAGAATCGACGATGCAGCCACACCCCAAATGTCACGTCCAACATGCATGTCAAGAGGGGGGAAACAAGCACACAATCGATGCTGAAGTGCGGGACGGCAACATTATCTACTTAAACTTTATGCTGTAGCCACTTAAAAAATGCATCAACCCAACTAAAACCTCTTCCTGTTTCTCTGAAATCACAAATTCATTCATTCACGTCAGTTAACCCTAACATAAGCTGCTCAAGTTTGCAAATGAAGTTCTAGACAGAATGAAGCTCTGAGCACATACGCAGCACGCAAAACGCTTACTGCCAAAAGGAAACAACATTAAGAAAGCCGGATCTCACTGCAAATACCGTGTCCTATCTGATCACAGCCTAAGTTAGCTATGTTCTCTCCCTCTCTCTCACCTTTAATCATATTATGATGACTCGAGCAAGGCTTGTTCAAAACATTTAGCTTTATTGTGCGGAATACAGACACCAATACATGGCACACAATAGGGCAGTCAACAACACTCATACAGTACACAGAAAGGGAGGTCACACTCACACTGACAAGAAGGGTTACACGAGAGGCAGAATTAAAGATGGTTACACGCTACACTAAAACACATCCATAATCTTAGTCACTTTTAAGCGTGATGCTTAGACCACTGGTCTAATCTTATTCAATGATCTATGCTAGGATAGAGTTAAAAGTGGTATCGCCAGACTCAGCGAACGGCTGGAAGAACTGGAGAAAGATAAAACTCAATTTTTAATTTTTACATTACGTTGGTATGTGTCTGGTAATCGGCCAAGAGGTCTGTGTAACACCTGCTGGAAGTCTGAGGAAGGGCCGTAAGGGCTTGAAGTGTTACCAATAAAAAATGCTTCAATGGGAGCACTCCAGTGTGCGGATCTTCACTTTTGAAAACAGTGAGCTGCCTGCTACTGCGGCGCTTGGGGAGCAATGAGGGGTTAGGTACCTCAAGGGCACTTCAGCCATTCCTACTGGTCAGAGTTCGAACCGGCAACTGGTTACAAGTCCAAGCACTAACCAGTAGGCCACGGCTGCCCACAGGAGAGAGGCCGTATAAACGCACTCAAGTGTGGCAAGGACTTCAAAGTAAAGGGACATCTCAAAAGACGCCAGTCTGTTTACACAAAAGAGAGACCGTACCACTGCAGTTAGTGTGGTAAGAGTTTAGGATGCACCACAACTATGAAAAAATGTCTTAGGGGGGCATGTTTTGTTAGTAATATTTCCTTAAAGCTGATGCAGTGAAAAGAGAATGGAAAAGCATTTGTTCAAATGTTAAAATCCAGTGTGTTGACCTGGGCACATCTAATAATCCAATTACAATTGGATTCATGCCTCAGTTGAAATAAAATTACTTACTTTTCTGAAACGGATAGTTCTGGTTCTTGATTATGATTGACTGAATCACGTTTTTTGCTGCTGCAAAACCTACTGCAACCCCCCATGTTCACCTCATTTCATTCTATATTACTGTGCTATGAATTTAATCAAAAGTCAAGAGTTGCTACATCTTTATAAACGCAATAACCCCTACTAGAGGTGTCACAATCTCCGTTTGAAGTCAAACCGAAATGACATCACAATCTTGAACTTTGAAATCAAAGCTAGAATCGACGATGCAGCCACACCCCAAATGTCACGTCCAACATGCATGTCAAGAGGGGGGAAACAAGCACACAATCGATGCTGAAGTGCGGGACGGCAACATTATCTACTTAAACTTTATGCTGTAGCCACTTAAAAAATGCATCAACCCAACTAAAACCTCTTCCTGTTTCTCTGAAATCACAAATTCATTCATTCACGTCAGTTAACCCTAACATAAGCTGCTCAAGTTTGCAAATGAAGTTCTAGACAGAATGAAGCTCTGAGCACATACGCAGCACGCAAAACGCTTACTGCCAAAAGGAAACAACATTAAGAAAGCCGGATCTCACTGCAAATACCGTGTCCTATCTGATCACAGCCTAAGTTAGCTATGTTCTCTCCCTCTCTCTCACCTTTAATCATATTATGATGACTCGAGCAAGGCTTGTTCAAAACATTTAGCTTTATTGTGCGGAATACAGACACCAATACATGGCACACAATAGGGCAGTCAACAACACTCATACAGTACACAGAAAGGGAGGTCACACTCACACTGACAAGAAGGGTTACACGAGAGGCAGAATTAAAGATGGTTACACGCTACACTAAAACACATCCATAATCTTAGTCACTTTTAAGCGTGATGCTTAGACCACTGGTCTAATCTTATTCAATGATCTATGCTAGGATAGAGTTAAAAGTGGTATCGCCAGACTCAGCGAACGGCTGGAAGAACTGGAGAAAGATAAAACTCAATTTTTAATTTTTACATTACGTTGGTATGTGTCTGGTAATCGGCCAAGAGGTCTGTGTAACACCTGCTGGAAGTCTGAGGAAGGGCCGTAAGGGCTTGAAGTGTTACCAATAAAAAATGCTTCAATGGGAGCACTCCAGTGTGCGGATCTTCACTTTTTGTTTGAACCGTATCTTCAATCCTGCACCCGTAATATTTGGATGCGCGTGATTAAACCGTGCTCATTCAACCCATGTAATCGGCCAACATTGACTTCTCAGCTTCCGGCCAGCTCTCAGCTGCTGTCTGAAAAACTCTCCGCGCCATCTGGCTGGTCACTGACGGGAGGTTGTATCTAAAGTGCAAGTTTAAACAGTATGTTAGAAATGTATAAAGACATCTCATCTGAGACACAATGAACAACACATGGGCAAACATATAAGAGGGCAAATGGTTCACTTACTTTGAATGCAGCCGCAACAGGTCATTGGATGGGTTGTGAATTGCCCTCCCTGTTGAGGAGACAAAGAACCTGTCTTCCACGTCAACATCTTTACTCCTCTTGCGTTTCTTGTTGGATCTAAGGAGCTGTGGACGCACCCGTCTATGGTATAGATCAAACCACTGTTGGCAGATGAGAAAAGGTAATTAAGATTCACTTCTGCTGTTGAACACACAGCTGACTAACCCACAGACGGGCAGGTTACAGATGGACTGCTCGTCTAAGAATACACTGTCCCTGTTTCTCCTATACAGGATTTCACTCATTCTTCAAATGACATTTGCTTTGGTTTATCCATTTTTTTTTCTCCGAGGAAATGTGATATCTCTGAATTGAACTTACGCGCGCCTCCTCCTCTGACAGGGCAAACGAGGCCTCTTCCTGTGGTGCTGTCTTGTGCTCGTGTACGTCAATGATGTAACGCGATTGATGTTCTCTCCTGGCAAGCCACTCCGCCACAGTCATGTGTGCCACCACGCCTGGTCGTTGGAGGTGTTGCAGAATGATAACAGCCTCGAGGTAGTACACCACAAAGGTGCACTCGGCCAACTCCAATAAGGCAGAACAACTGTCCGACAGTTTGTTCTTAATTGCCAAAAGGTCCTTCTCGGCAGCCATCAGAACAGCCACGCATTCATATGGTTGTAACTGACATTCGCTGCTAGTCAACAAGTCATGCCTATGACAAAACACATCAACTGTATTAACAAATCATATTACAGAGAGGACTACCGGTTCTGTAGTGTAATAATTTGCATGGGGTACAAACACTTCAACTAACCTCTTTTGGGTGATGTTTTTGCTCACCAGCTTAGAGGTGACTTTTTTCAGAGAATCAATGAAGGCAATGAAGTCCTGGCACTGTTCCTGGAGTGTAATATTCTCCATCCTCAGATCTGATAAATTAGCGTGGTAAACCAGGAATCTTTTCAAGCTCTTCAGGTAGTTCAATTGTGTTGCCTCAGAAAGGTCACGCAGGTACTGTCGGAGCTTCTGTCTGTCATTGACAAACTCCAGGGATACTTGCTCAGGGTTGACATAGTAGAGATACCGGGAAACATTTTCAACCTGAAAATAAAAACAACAATGTTAAATTACCTTCTCATCATGACCGTTGCTTCATCTTTTATTAACTTTCTAATGAATGTGCCTAATAAACACAGAGTGTGTATTGATGATCCTCACCTCCTGTTTGTAATTTTCTTTTAGGAGATCTATCCTTAGGTGTTCGGCAAAGTCTTTCAGCAGTGGATTTTCCAGTGGATGTTTGTTATAAAGTTCCTTCTTAAGCATGAGTTGCTTGGTCTTCCGGGAATAATTCACATCTTGGCCACTGCAATGTGGGATAAGACTTTTGTTATAATAGTGCATTATTATGATTTAATGTGAACCACACTGAAAAACACAAATCACAGATAAGTTGTGAAAACTGAGACTCTCACCATTGAAACAACTTTCCACTGCTGTCAGATGCCACTTCGGCTGACTTTCCCCGGTCTCTGGTGGATGGTCCGGCCTCAGAATTAGTCTGCCTGGTAGATGGTCCGGCTTCAGAATTAGTCTGCCTGGTGGATGGTCTAGCCACAGAATTAGTCTGCCTGGTGGATCGTCTAGCCTCAGGTGGGGGGACACCATTCTTAACCATGTCACGACGCTTCAGCTCCTCAATCAAGCTTAAGGAAAACAAGATATTTGGAAAAAAGGTAAATTAACTAAAGTCTCAAACATCTAAACTCAAAGAAATAGTAAAAGGTGACTGTGATGGAAGAAAACATAGTTTTGAGTTTGGAAGCATGGTATGAAGGCTTTTCACACACACTCACACAGCAGAACAGAGCTATCAACCAGAACAATAGGAGGGTCATTAACCAAACAAAGCATGCGGCCATTGGGGGATTGGACATGAGCAGTGACATGAGCTCTGACTAAAGCAGTTACAATCAATAATCAATGACCTATTCACATAAGACTGAGAGAGGTGATAATGGAGCAATTCACTGAGATGCATTCCTACATGGCAATTAACTGAGATACATTCCTACATATATACACAAAGCATGTGTTAAGGCTTTCAAAAACAAGCGGAATGTGATAACTCTGACTAAACAAAAAGTAATGTAGAAGCCACCAACCTTTGGACTGGATCTTGAGTTTTCCTTACTTTCTGAAGGGTGCAATAGTACCATACTCGATCCAGGACTTCCGCAGCGTCCAACTTGGCCTTTTCAACCACTGCCAAACGGTCTGCTTCAGTGCTCGTTCTCATGCAGGATCTGCACAGGTGGACGGGCAGGCTATCTTGGGTTTTACGACAAAATGGGCAGAACAGAGAGTGTCCCTTTGACGCTTTTCTTGGAGCCATTTCTCAGGATTGAATGAAGCAGAATCTTCAGGTGAAGGCCTAAGGAATAAATGAAAAATGCAAAAAGGAAAAATCAGTAGCAATGAAAATCTTCTGTAGCAATGTTGTCTGTAGATCTCCTGCACAGTATGAGAATTCCCAAAGTGTCATGCTTCTATTTATGCTTCTGTTTACAGGTTAGCCCCACCCATTAGCACGTGTATGGTTCACCTGCTGAAGATGGGTGGAGCTACATACAGGTTGGCTCCACCCACAGGTTAGCCCATCTGCGGAGGGCATGCTTGAGGGACAGCACTGAAGCTGCCATTGCTGAAGTGGATGAAAAGGCCAAGTTGGACGTTCGGGACGTCCTGAAGAATTGCAGAACTTTACCTTTTGGAGTCTTTGCTGAAATTATGGAATGGCTTCCACATTACATTTTGTTTAATCAGAGTTGTTCCAGTGTCCAGTGTTACCCACAGTATGGCATGTCACATGCTTTGTTTTGGTTAATGACCCTCCTATTGTTTTGGTTGATAGCTCTGTGCTGCTGTGTGAGTGTGTGTGAAAAGCCTTCATACAATTTTCTGTAGCCAGTGTGGCAAGAGTTTCTGTGAAGCGGGACATCTCAAAACTCAAAAACATATTCATACAGGAGAGAGGCTGTATAAATACACTAGGTGTGGCAAGGGTTTCACTCTGGATGGAAATCTCAGAGTTCACCAAAGAATACATAGAGAGGCCATATACTGTAGATGCAATCAGTGTGGCAAGAGTTCCTCTCAAGAGGGAGATCTCAAAAGACACCAAATACATACAATATATATATGATTGATCCTGTGAGGGAAATTTGGTCTCTACATTTATCCCAGTCCATGAATTAATGAAACACAGTGAACACACAGTGAGGTGAAGCACACAATAATCCCAAAACAGTGAGCTGCCTGCTACTGCGGTGCTTGGGGAGCAATGAGGGGTTAGGTACCTCAAGGGCACTTCAGCCATTCCTACTGGTCAGAGTTCGAACCGGCAACTGGTTACAAGTCCAAGCACTAACCAGTAGGCCACGGCTGCCCACAGGAGAGAGGCCGTATAAACGCACTCAAGTGTGGCAAGGACTTCAAAGTAAAGGGACATCTCAAAAGACGCCAGTCTGTTTACACAAAAGAGAGACCGTACCACTGCAGTTAGTGTGGTAAGAGTTTAGGATGCACCACAACTATGAAAAAATGTCTTAGGGAGGCATGTTTTGTTAGTAATATTTCCTTAAAGCTGATGCAGTGAAAAGAGAATGGAAAAGCATTTGTTCAAATGTTAAAATCCAGTGTGTTGACCTGGGCACATCTAATAATCCAATTACAATTGGATTCATGCCTCAGTTGAAATAAAATTACTTACTTTTCTGAAACGGATAGTTCTGGTTCTTGATTATGATTGACTGAATCACGTTTTTTGCTGCTGCAAAACCTACTGCAACCCCCCATGTTCACCTCATTTCATTCTATATTACTGTGCTATGAATTTAATCAAAAGTCAAGAGTTGCTACATCTTTATAAACGCAATAACCCCTACTAGAGGTGTCACAATCTCCGTTTGAAGTCAAACCGAAATGACATCACAATCTTGAACTTTGAAATCAAAGCTAGAATCGACGATGCAGCCACACCCCAAATGTCACGTCCAACATGCATGTCAAGAGGGGGGAAACAAGCACACAATCGATGCTGAAGTGCGGGACGGCAACATTATCTACTTAAACTTTATGCTGTAGCCACTTAAAAAATGCATCAACACAACTAAAACCTCTTCCTGTTTCTCTGAAATCACAAATTCATTCATTCACGTCAGTTAACCCTAACATAAGCTGCTCAAGTTTGCAAATGAAGTTCTAGACAGAATGAAGCTCTGAGCACATACGCAGCACGCAAAACGCTTACTGCCAAAAGGAAACAACATTAAGAAAGCCGGATCTCACTGCAAATACCGTGTCCTATCTGATCACAGCCTAAGTTAGCTATGTTCTCTCCCTCTCTCTCACCTTTAATCATATTATGATGACTCGAGCAAGGCTTGTTCAAAACATTTAGCTTTATTGTGCGGAATACAGACACCAATACATGGCACACAATAGGGCAGTCAACAACACTCATACAGTACACAGAAAGGGAGGTCACACTCACACTGACAAGAAGGGTTACACGAGAGGCAGAATTAAAGATGGTTACACGCTACACTAAAACACATCCATAATCTTAGTCACTTTTAAGCGTGATGCTTAGACCACTGGTCTAATCTTATTCAATGATCTATGCTAGGATAGAGTTAAAAGTGGTATCGCCAGACTCACCGAACGGCTGGAAGAACTGGAGAAAGATAAAACTCAATTTTTAATTTTTACATTACGTTGGTATGTGTCTGGTAATCGGCCAAGAGGTCTGTGTAACACCTGCTGGAAGTCTGAGGAAGGGCCGTAAGGGCTTGAAATGTTACCAATAAAAAATGCTTCAATGGGAGCACTCCAGTGTGCGGATCTTCACTTTTTGTTTGAACCGTATCTTCAATCCTGCACCCGTAATATTTGGAAGCGCGTGATTAAACCGTGCTCATTCAACCCATGTAATCGGCCAACATTGACTTCTCAGCTTCCGGCCAGCTCTCAGCTGCTGTCTGAAACGCTCTCCGCGCCATCTGGCTGGTCACTGACGGGAGGTTGTATCTAAAGTGCAAGTTTAAAGAGTATGTTAAAAATGTATCAAGACATCTCATCTGAGGCACAATGAACAACACATGGGCAAACATATAAGAGGGCAAATGGTTCACTTACTTTGAATGCAGCCGCAACAGGTCATTGGATGGGTTGTGAATTGCCCTCCCTGTTGAGGAGACAAAGAACCTGTCTTCCACGTCAACATCTTTACTCCTCTTGCGTTTCTTGTTGGATCTAAGGAGCTGTGGACGCACCCGTCTATGGTATAGATCAAACCACTGTTGGCAGATGAGAAAAGGTAATTAAGATTCACTTCTGCTGTTGAACACACAGCTGACTAACCCACAGACGGGCAGGTTACAGATGGACTGCTCGTCTAAGAATACACTGTCCCTGTTTCTCCTATACAGGATTTCACTCATTCTTCAAATGACATTTGCTTTGGTTTATCCATTTTTTTTTCTCCGAGGAAATGTGATATCTCTGAATTGAACTTACGCGCGCCTCCTCCTCTGACAGGGCAAACGAGGCCTCTTCCTGTGGTGCTGTCTTGTGCTCGTGTACGTCAATGATGTAACGCGATTGATGTTCTCTCCTGGCAAGCCACTCCGCCACAGTCATGTGTGCCACCACGCCTGGTCGTTGGAGGTGTTGCAGAATGATAACAGCCTCGAGGTAGTACACCACAAAGGTGCACTCGGCCAACTCCAATAAGGCAGAACAACTGTCCGACAGTTTGTTCTTAATTGCCAAAAGGTCCTTCTCGGCAGCCATCAGAACAGCCACGCATTCATATGGTTGTAACTGACATTCGCTGCTAGTCAACAAGTCATGCCTATGACAAAACACATCAACTGTATTAACAAATCATATTACAGAGAGAGGACTACCGGTTCTGTAGTGTAATAATTTGCATGGGGTACAAACACTTCAACTAACCTCTTTTGGGTGATGTTTTTGCTCACCAGCTTAGAGGTGACTTTTTTCAGAGAATCAATGAAGGCAATGAAGTCCTGGCACTGTTCCTGGAGTGTAATATTCTCCATCCTCAGATCTGATAAATTAGCGTGGTAAACCAGGAATCTTTTCAAGCTCTTCAGGTAGTTCAATTGTGTTGCCTCAGAAAGGTCACGCAGGTACTGTCGGAGCTTCTGTCTGTCATTGAAAAACTCCAGGGATACTTGCTCAGGGTTGACATAGTAGAGATACCGGGAAACATTTTCAACCTGAAAATAAAAACAACAATGTTAAATTACCTTCTCATCATGACCGTTGCTTCATCTTTTATTAACTTTCTAATGAATGTGCCTAATAAACACAGAGTGTGTATTGATGATCCTCACCTCCTGTTTGTAATTTTCTTTTAGGAGATCTATCCTTAGGTGTTCGGCAAAGTCTTTCAGCAGTGGATTTTCCAGTGGATGTTTGTTATAAAGTTCCTTCTTAAGCATGAGTTGCTTGGTCTTCCGGGAATAATTCACATCTTGGCCACTGCAATGTGGGATAAGACTTTTGTTATAATAGTGCATTATTATGATTTAATGTGAACCACACTGAAAAACACAAATCACAGATAAGTTGTGAAAACTGAGACTCTCACCATTGAAACAACTTTCCACTGCTGTCAGATGCCACTTCGGCTGACTTTCCCCGGTCTCTGGTGGATGGTCCGGCCTCAGAATTAGTCTGCCTGGTAGATGGTCCGGCTTCAGAATTAGTCTGCCTGGTGGATGGTCTAGCCACAGAATTAGTCTGCCTGGTGGATCGTCTAGCCTCAGGTGGGGGGACACCATTCTTAACCATGTCACGACGCTTCAGCTCCTCAATCAAGCTTAAGGAAAACAAGATATTTGGAAAAAAGGTAAATTAACTAAAGTCTCAAACATCTAAACTCAAAGAAATAGTAAAAGGTGACTGTGATGGAAGAAAACATAGTTTTGAGTTTGGAAGCATGGTATGAAGGCTTTTCACACACACTCACACAGCAGAACAGAGCTATCAACCAGAACAATAGGAGGGTCATTAACCAAACAAAGCATGCGGCCATTGGGGGATTGGACATGAGCAGTGACATGAGCTCTGACTAAAGCAGTTACAATCAATAATCAATGACCTATTCACATAAGACTGAGAGAGGTGATAATGGAGCAATTCACTGAGATGCATTCCTACATGGCAATTAACTGAGATACATTCCTACATATATACACAAAGCATGTGTTAAGGCTTTCAAAAACAAGCGGAATGTGATAACTCTGACTAAACAAAAAGTAATGTAGAAGCCACCAACCTTTGGACTGGATCTTGAGTTTTCCTTACTTTCTGAAGGGTGCAATAGTACCATACTCGATCCAGGACTTCCGCAGCGTCCAACTTGGCCTTTTCAACCACTGCCAAACGGTCTGCTTCAGTGCTCGTTCTCATGCAGGATCTGCACAGGTGGACGGGCAGGCTATCTTGGGTTTTACGACAAAATGGGCAGAACAGAGAGTGTCCCTTTGACGCTTTTCTTGGAGCCATTTCTCAGGATTGAATGAAGCAGAATCTTCAGGTGAAGGCCTAAGGAATAAATGAAAAATGCAAAAAGGAAAAATCAGTAGCAATGAAAATCTTCTGTAGCAATGTTGTCTGTAGATCTCCTGCACAGTATGAGAATTCCCAAAGTGTCATGCTTCTATTTATGCTTCTGTTTACAGGTTAGCCCCACCCATTAGCACGTGTATGGTTCACCTGCTGAAGATGGGTGGAGCTACATACAGGTTGGCTCCACCCACAGGTTAGCCCATCTGCGGAGGGCATGCTTGAGGGACAGCACTGAAGCTGCCATTGCTGAAGTGGATGAAAAGGCCAAGTTGGACGTTCGGGACGTCCTGAAGAATTGCAGAACTTTACCTTTTGGAGTCTTTGCTGAAATTATGGAATGGCTTCCACATTACATTTTGTTTAATCAGAGTTGTTCCAGTGTCCAGTGTTACCCACAGTATGGCATGTCACATGCTTTGTTTTGGTTAATGACCCTCCTATTGTTTTGGTTGATAGCTCTGTGCTGCTGTGTGAGTGTGTGTGAAAAGCCTTCATACAATTTTCTGTAGCCAGTGTGGCAAGAGTTTCTGTGAAGCGGGACATCTCAAAACTCAAAAACATATTCATACAGGAGAGAGGCTGTATAAATACACTAGGTGTGGCAAGGGTTTCACTCTGGATGGAAATCTCAGAGTTCACCAAAGAATACATAGAGAGGCCATATACTGTAGATGCAATCAGTGTGGCAAGAGTTCCTCTCAAGAGGGAGATCTCAAAAGACACCAAATACATACAATATATATATGATTGATCCTGTGAGGGAAATTTGGTCTCTACATTTATCCCAGTCCATGAATTAATGAAACACAGTGAACACACAGTGAGGTGAAGCACACAATAATCCCAAAACAGTGAGCTGCCTGCTACTGCGGTGCTTGGGGAGCAATGAGGGGTTAGGTACCTCAAGGGCACTTCAGCCATTCCTACTGGTCAGAGTTCGAACCGGCAACTGGTTACAAGTCCAAGCACTAACCAGTAGGCCACGGCTGCCCACAGGAGAGAGGCCGTATAAACGCACTCAAGTGTGGCAAGGACTTCAAAGTAAAGGGACATCTCAAAAGACGCCAGTCTGTTTACACAAAAGAGAGACCGTACCACTGCAGTTAGTGTGGTAAGAGTTTAGGATGCACCACAACTATGAAAAAATGTCTTAGGGAGGCATGTTTTGTTAGTAATATTTCCTTAAAGCTGATGCAGTGAAAAGAGAATGGAAAAGCATTTGTTCAAATGTTAAAATCCAGTGTGTTGACCTGGGCACATCTAATAATCCAATTACAATTGGATTCATGCCTCAGTTGAAATAAAATTACTTACTTTTCTGAAACGGATAGTTCTGGTTCTTGATTATGATTGACTGAATCACGTTTTTTGCTGCTGCAAAACCTACTGCAACCCCCCATGTTCACCTCATTTCATTCTATATTACTGTGCTATGAATTTAATCAAAAGTCAAGAGTTGCTACATCTTTATAAACGCAATAACCCCTACTAGAGGTGTCACAATCTCCGTTTGAAGTCAAACCGAAATGACATCACAATCTTGAACTTTGAAATCAAAGCTAGAATCGACGATGCAGCCACACCCCAAATGTCACGTCCAACATGCATGTCAAGAGGGGGGAAACAAGCACACAATCGATGCTGAAGTGCGGGACGGCAACATTATCTACTTAAACTTTATGCTGTAGCCACTTAAAAAATGCATCAACCCAACTAAAACCTCTTCCTGTTTCTCTGAAATCACAAATTCATTCATTCACGTCAGTTAACCCTAACATAAGCTGCTCAAGTTTGCAAATGAAGTTCTAGACAGAATGAAGCTCTGAGCACATACGCAGCACGCAAAACGCTTACTGCCAAAAGGAAACAACATTAAGAAAGCCGGATCTCACTGCAAATACCGTGTCCTATCTGATCACAGCCTAAGTTAGCTATGTTCTCTCCCTCTCTCTCACCTTTAATCATATTATGATGACTCGAGCAAGGCTTGTTCAAAACATTTAGCTTTATTGTGCGGAATACAGACACCAATACATGGCACACAATAGGGCAGTCAACAACACTCATACAGTACACAGAAAGGGAGGTCACACTCACACTGACAAGAAGGGTTACACGAGAGGCAGAATTAAAGATGGTTACACGCTACACTAAAACACATCCATAATCTTAGTCACTTTTAAACGTGATGCTTAGACCACTGGTCTAATCTTATTCAATGATCTATGCTAGGATAGAGTTAAAAGTGGTATCGCCAGACTCAGCGAACGGCTGGAAGAACTGGAGAAAGATAAAACTCAATTTTTAATTTTTACATTACGTTGGTATGTGTCTGGTAATCGGCCAAGAGGTCTGTGTAACACCTGCTGGAAGTCTGAGGAAGGGCCGTAAGGGCTTGAAATGTTACCAATAAAAAATGCTTCAATGGGAGCACTCCAGTGTGCGGATCTTCACTTTTTGTTTGAACCGTATCTTCAATCCTGCACCCGTAATATTTGGATGCGCGTGATTAAACCGTGCTCATTCAACCCATGTAATCGGCCAACATTGACTTCTCAGCTTCCGGCCAGCTCTCAGCTGCTGTCTGAAAAACTCTCCGCGCCATCTGGCTGGTCACTGACGGGAGGTTGTATCTAAAGTGCAAGTTTAAACAGTATGTTAGAAATGTATAAAGACATCTCATCTGAGACACAATGAACAACACATGGGCAAACATATAAGAGGGCAAATGGTTCACTTACTTTGAATGCAGCCGCAACAGGTCATTGGATGGGTTGTGAATTGCCCTCCCTGTTGAGGAGACAAAGAACCTGTCTTCCACGTCAACATCTTTACTCCTCTTGCGTTTCTTGTTGGATCTAAGGAGCTGTGGACGCACCCGTCTATGGTATAGATCA